>NC_086226.1:49690002-49990002 GCF_035770615.1 Melospiza melodia melodia
AATCGCAGAAGGGTGTCTGGAGCCAAGAATGGAGTTCCAGCCTCCTTCCCTGAAGATGCCCCTGCCTCCCCCAAAAGTCAGCCACTGGAAAGAAAGTGTTAAAAAGTATATTGTTTGCATTAGGGGGCCGAATTTTCCACTGGGTAATCATCAGTGAAACCTAGTCAAGGGCAAATGAGGATGGCAGGCCTGATTAATTAATATGCTACGGTGCTAAGAGCAAGATTTATGCTATTAGTTTTACAAGAGTCATTGATATTAATACTGCTAGTAAAAATTTTGTACTGCTGTTTACTGTTTCCCTTTTTTATTGCAAATATGGTATTAAAACTACAAATGACCTAATGTAACATTGTAGCTTTACTGTCTAAATGTTACTCCTGCTCTACAGAAGAGCTCTTGCAGAGCTGCTATTATATGAACAGTTGCATTATTTCCATTGTAATCTGCAATTTTGGAGGTCTTTAACACCGATCAAAAAAATTTACTTTGGGTTTAAATAATGTTTTCAAAGATCTCTATACAAGATATATATTCCCTCTCATGTAAATATGAGTGCGTTCCCACTTGGAAAGAGTTTTATATTGAGTTTTTTGAAAAATGGAAAAAAATAGTTGCGTATGCAAATAGGTATTCAAGCCTGAAAAAGACAAGTGTCATTATAAAGTATGGAGTAGAACAAAATAATATTTTGAGGATAACAAGGCCTACTGTAAAGACCTTCATTCCTCTAAACAAAACAAAAAAAGGCTTATGTGAAACTGTAAAGTATTTTCATCACTTTCAGACTGATACACAGCACATTCAGAAGTATCTATTTCATAATATGTTAGTAGTGAATGAGCTGAATGCCCTTGCACTGTAAACACTGTTTCAGAAATGTGTTTATATGCAGTTCTGCTTTTGTTCATTAATATGCCACAGGAAGTACAGCAGTAAAATCTGAAGTGTGGGGCGTGGATTGTTTCTTGGGGTGAAAGGAGGGGATTGTCTGTTGGAAATAAGCTTGCATGAGCATGAGGGGCACCCACCCAGGTCAGTGTCACTTCAGCTCTATTTTCCTGATAGTACACTTATGTGTTTACTTTTCGCTTTACAGTAACAGGGAACATTTTGTTGGAATTATGCCTCTTCCTCTGGGGTTATTTTTTTTCCCTTTCTTGACAAGAAACTCTCAGTAGTCATGTATAGCTCAGTAAAGCCTTAGACCTTGCAGTAACTTTCCAAGGTCTTAGTACTGAGGCAAACTTGCCAGACTTCGTGGGGGGTCTGTTTGGTCTGCCTGGAGCTTTGGTTTAGTTAATTAAGCTATAACAAAGGTTTCACTGATCAGGTGACTAATTTGTTTTACTTTTGTTTAGCTCTGTACAGTCGCAGAATAACTTTAATTTTGTATAAAAGTACGTCCATGGTACCTGTTGTTGTCCTAGGCCCAAAACTGCGCACAGGATTTGCGGTGCAGCCTCACCAGCCCCAAGTACAAGGGGACAGTCTGGCACACTGGCCCCCTGGCCCACTGGCACACTATTGCTGATAAAAGCTAGGATGAAATTGGGCTTCTTGGCCCCACTACCAAGCCACTATACTATGTATTCCAAAATACTGAACAGGCTAAGATAGTAACCTCAGAGAAGGGTCTCCCTTGATTTAAAATGAAAAATTTTATGAGGATCTCAGAAAAAAATTGAATCTTCAAGCAAGCTCAGCAGCTGTAAGCACATGCCTGATGGTGGAGCATCTCACAGTGGTTCTGAAGTTACTGGTACCCAATATCCTCACTGGCCCCTGTAGCTTTCTGACTCCACAGTATCCTGCAGAGCTCTGTGTTGAGCAAAGACTCAGTGATGCCACTGGCAGAGTAACCTGTGGTCTTCCCAAACTATCTCCTAGGGTCATGCCTTCGTTTGTTATGTGAGCCACATGTACTCACTTGTCAACACCTACGGGTACAGGATGGCTGGTGCTAAACCAAAAATCACTCTGGGAGGGAAACTAGCCTGAGACCCAGCTTGGCAATGATGCTAGCACACCAGAACTGTCTTACAGTGATGACAGCTGTTTTTTGTGGCAGAAGAAACGAGGTGCATCAAAGCATCTGGTGAGTGCAGGCCCTTCCTAATGATACTGCACCTCTGATGATTGATTACCTGCAATGTGTGCAGGAGGAATTTCATCTCCCTTGGACCTTGATTTGTCTGTCTGGGACTACTAGGTCACTAATGAAGCTTTGCCTTTGTCATTTCCACTTGTGAAACACAAAAGAAGTTTCAACAAAATGATGACCTTGCCTGCCTGTAAATTAATGCAATCATTTTCATGCAGCAGGACATAATTTTCCAGTTTGTATGGGTATGGCATTCCTGCCCGAAGTCTTGCATCTGTCAGTTCACCATTGACAGCACATCAGTGGATAGAAGCATGATTGCTGATTTCAAGTATTTGGAAGACCTTGGTGCATTGTAATTCTTGTTGTGATGGGCTTAATTCCTTGAAAAGGTTTTGTAGGAATTAAGCTTCTCACTTCTGCATGGCAATTCATTCAGATGTGTTGCCGTCAAGCACTGGGGTGTTCCAGACCACCGAGATCACTCACAGGTGTGGATTTGTTACAAATGATAGGGTGTCTCTTTATCTACTCTGCTTGTGGTAGGCACCAAATATGCTACAAACCAAGAACCTTGCTAACAAGCTACTTAGTAATGTTAAACTAGCTGACACTTCTTTGACTTGAAAATTGGTTTTTGGTTTTATATGGCACATAAATATGGACTGAAGGGTCACCCCTGCAGTATTACATCTTCTGCCTCAATTGAAACCCAGACTTGCTGTTCAGCTCTCAAGGAATCAGTCCTGGTGTGTTGACAGTTTTGCATGACACTGTGATGAAATAATTTCACTTCTCTGTATCTTGGTTTTCTTCATTCTCTGAGGAAAAAAAAGTGAAAAAGTAAAAAAAATTACATAGCTTTTCTACAATTATATGACTCCATGACTCGAAAAATTTGGTTAAAACTTCTATGTTTTCAAAGGAGCTGTTTTCAAAGAGCCTTGCATGTATAAGCTTGGAATATTTTTTATTTTTATCTGAGTGTCTGAAGAGTGTTAAATATATTTGCATCTTGGAACAGATAAACAAATTTGGTCAGGTGAACAATGCTGTTAGGTAAAACTTTCAAGTATCTTTCAAACTGAACTGTCCTGTTGAAAAACATTTTCTTGGGAAGTTTAGAATAATATCTTACTTCTTTTGTTAGTTTTCCTTCATTTTTAAACCTTTTTTTTTCTTTAGTATTCAGCAGCTACCATCCCACTGCCCTAGCACCTAGGGCAGTGACACATGTCACTCTTAATGATCTAGGAATTTGAAAATATTATTATTAATATTGTTCTTGGTGTTTCTTCAGTGTTAGGCATAGAGTTGAAAATATTTTTTTCCTAAGACATAAAAATTATTAGAGAAATAGTAAATAGCACTGATGAATGTGAGTGAAAAGGTGGGAAAACCAGAAATATTATGAGAGAAACAAAAGTTTGTAGAGGTGTTTATGGAAAAATCTCCTGACAAACAAAATAAGGCTGCAATAATCCGTTGCTAATTGGTCCAGTTACTATTTATAGTGCAGAAAACATGACAATTCAATAATTGCCTTTGTTGCAGACTTGATAAAAGCCCCTCCTTCTCTCATGTACTGTTAAACGCTTCTCAGTTCCAGTGATAATAAAAGATGATGTTACAGAATACCTTTCAAAATCAGATTGTTTAATCACCTATTGAGCAAGATGGCTTAAAACTCTTCTGAGGCACTAGCACTGACTTTTTTCCTTACCATGTCTCAAAGCCATTCCTAGAGACTAAAGCAAATACTGGGCAAGAACAAAAAGCAGTATCAGCCAGCTGTTTTGGACATCTGTACCATATAAAATAATGGACAATAAGCTTAGGTCCTAAACAAAAGAATGACAATTCTGTTAGCAATCAGCATGGGTCAAGAGAAAAGGTATAAGAAAATAACTGATATGTTTAAAATATTTTAAAATGCTGTTTGATAAAAACAGCTTGTTAATCCAATAAACTAAGAAATCTCTGATGCATTTTAATTTGTACTAACATGTCATTGATTTTAAAGCCCAGAATGGTACCACACCATTATTGCACTCAAATAGGTCATGGACAAGGGACAGGTCTCAAGAACATGGTTATGAACATTTCCTTTTCTCTGGCCACAGATGTATGACCCAGCCTTTTGCTGTTTAACTTTTCCCTCAGCAATGACCATAACTGATAGCTGTTCATTCTCCAAGAATGGGAACAAATAGCAGTATTGGTTATTTACTATAGCTAGTGATAGACATCTCCATGGCTCTTTCATTAGAGGTAATCTTATCATTAAGGGGCTCTGTAATGAAAAAAACCCATGGTGGCTTGTGGTACTCATGAACAAAGAGTGTTGTACTGTGTTCACCACCTGTAAGGCTGGCACTGAGCCTGCTGGAATATCGCCCGCCACTGGACTCGTGGTTCAAGCTGTGATATGGAGAGAGTTCCAGGAGAGGCCTCAGATTATGCTGGAACCTGAGTGTGATCTGCAGTGTGGAGAGACGTGAGGGACCATTTTCTCTATTCACCAAACTCCTAACAAGACTAAGGAATGGGAAATTGAAGTCAGACAAATTCTGGCTAAAATGAGGACATTTCTTCAAAGTAATAGTTGCTGAAACAGTAGTCAATGATTCACATAGGCCATGATTCACACTGGGGAAAATTATTTTGGTCAAGATTTCTTTTTTTCTTTTTTTTCTTTTTCTTTTCTAAAAGTCTGCTTCAGTTCAAGAGCATGCATTGTGCAGAATCAGGCATTTCCTAAGGGAAATTTGTTGTCTTTTGTTATGATATGTCCATTCTGACATTAAACCCTATTGATCTAATCATAGGGGCTAAAGTCAATATTTAGGCCTATCAATAACACATCTGACTTTTCAAAATTCTTCGTTTGATTTCATTAACCTTAACTTCTGGTTGTTACTCTACTTCTCATTGATTACTTGTAAATATAGAAGGATGAGGCTGCATTAGTGATTTTGACTACTGAATTATTATCTGTACTGTTATCACAGGGAAGTAGAATTTCATGTGTCCAGAGTTTTGTATGTAATGATATTGTATATTTTCAATTTCATAAAACAAGAACATGACACTGATAGAGAATATTTCCTTTTTGAGGTGTGTAAAGTTGTTACCTGCTTAAGTACTATATTTCTCGAGGATGGATGTAACAACCCTTTGGCAAAAACCTGAAAATCTTCCCTTCAGCTGCAGAATAACTCCCCATAGGCTGAGAGCAAAAGGTACACTTCCCCATGTCATGATGCAGCCTCTGATATCACTGGCGATGTTACATTGCCAATGAGCTGGAATACCCACTAAAAAGAAAACCCAGGGCTTTCCTTCTCAAGAAGGATTAGGAATTACATTATGTAATATAAAACCTGAAATATACTGTCAGTTGAGTCAGATGCTCGAAGCCTGTGGATGATACTGTCATCACATTAAGGCACAGATTAGGAAGAAGCACCACAGGATTTTCCTTTCAATCAATAAAAGTGGCCAATTAGGATTTGCTTGATCTTTGAATTTATCTTGTCTTGGGGTAAATCTGAAGCATTTGAAGACAGCTGTGCTCCATTAAGTCCAGATTCAGGAAAATTTTATAGTTTGCATAGCTAAAGGAAGTTGTCACCTGTCATTACAGTGTCACAGAATCACAGATTGGATCAGGTTGGAAGCAGCTACTGCAGGTCATCTGGCTAAACTTCCCTGCTCAGGATTGGGTCCAGACAATTCTGAAATATCTCCATTGAGGGAGACTCTTCAACTTCCCTAGGTAATATATGCTAGTGCATTGTCACCTGGTTCTTCCTCATGTACAGGTGGAGCTTCCTGTGCGCAGTTTCTGCCTGCTGCCTCTTGTCCTATTGTTTGATACCACCAATAAGAGATTGACTCTGTCCTCTTTGCACCCTCTCTTCAGATATTTGTAGACATTGGTGAGGTCCCCTCTCCCTCTCCTCTCCTCTCCTCTCCTCTCCTCTCCTCTCCTCTCCTCTCCTCTCCTCTCCTCTCCTCTCCTCTCCTCTCCTCTCCTCTCCTCTCCTCTCCTCTCCTCTCCTCTCCTCTCCTCTCCTCTCCTCTCCTCTCCTCTCCTCTCCTCTCCTCTCCTCTCCTCTCCTCTCCTCTCCTCTCCTCTCCTCTCCTCTCCTCTCCTCTCCTCTCCTCTCCTCTCCTCTCCTCTCCTCTCCTCTCCTCTCCTCTCCTCTCCTCTCCTCTCCTCTCCTCTCCTCTCCTCTCCTCTCCTCCCCTTGGCCATCTCTTTTTGCCTTTCTTGACTGCTGGCTGCTAAGCTGACTGCTTGCAGAAGAGATGTTCCTGTCCCCCCATCATCTTTGTCTCCTCCACTGGACCAGCTCCAGCAGCTCTGTGTCTCTCTGGTCCTGAGGAGCCAGAACTGGACACAGCGCTCCAGTTGTGTCACCAGGGCTGAGTAGAGGGGCAGGATCACCTCCCCCAGCCTGCTGGCACTGCTCTTCCCAATGCACCCCAGGACACCATTGCCCTTCCTGGCCACCAGGACACACTGCTGGCTCACGGACAGCTTGCTGTCCACCAGGAACCCCAGGCCCTTCTCCTCAGAGCTGCTTCCCAGCAGATCAGCTCCCAGCCTGTGCTGGTGCCCGGGGTTCTTCCTCCCCAGGTGCAGGACCCTGCATTTGCCTTTGCTGGATTTCAGGCCGTTCTTCTGTGCCCCTCTCTCCACCCTCTGAAGGGCAGCAGGGCCCTCTGGGGTATCGGCCACTGCTCCCAGCTCTGTGTCATCAGTAAACCCTCTGAGGGGGCACCTGCCCCTTCACCCAAGGCACTGATGGGGAAGTTAAACAATACCAGGCCCACTCTTGAATCTGCGGGGTCTCCACTTGTGGCAGGCCTTCAACAATAGCCTTTGCCAACACTCTGGGATTGGTTGTCTTAAAATTTGAAGATGACCAGTAAAAACTATTTCTTCACATAACTCTGTTGAAGACCAAGAAAGTAGAACAACAGAGCAATTAAACCTAAGCACTGTTTGGCACTATTTGGAAGTGGATTTGAGAAAAGGCTTCCTACACAGTTGAACACAGCCTGAGTCACTTAAGGAGGAAACAGGCAGCTAATGCTTTTTTTGAATTGGAGCTTTGCCACAGCCCTCTGTTAAACTGGAGGGTGTGTTAAGTGAGGTTTTCCACAAATACTACAAGCAGGTAAATGGGAGCAGTTTTATCACAGTTGTTTGCTTAAAGTAGGAAATAGGTTGTTAAAGGAAGTGAATGGGATGTCAGCCTTTGATGACGCTGTTCTTCATATGAGAACTCAATCAGAATAAATTTCCTCTTTCAGAGAAACTGAAGGGAAGCATTTTATGCTGAGGAGAAATGGGCAGTAGCTCCAAGTGACAAGATCATAGACAAGACCACACTCCTCCAATGCAGTAAGACTGTCTGAAGCTTTACTGTCTGAAGTCATAAGTAGTCAAGCTGAAAAATCCCCACCACTACAATAAAAAGCAAGCAAAAAAAAACCCAAACCCCCCCCCCCAAAAAAACCCAAAAAAAAAAACAAACCCAAAAATCTGGAAGAGAAATCAATATCTATTAAATAATAAAATGAGTAGCAGCAGAAACAACAGTGGGGAAAATTCAATTAAAATAAGAGAAGAAATGAGCCAATGACCTTTTCTATGAACTCCAGTATTCAAGTTTTCTATAAACACCATCTAACTCGTCCAAATATGTTGTGCCAGAACCATTTGAGACAAACTAAAAAAATAATTATAATATGGAGATTCAATTGGTCACTATGCCAGAACTAAACTTTGAAACAGGCTATGGTTCTAAACATGGGAAATGGAGAAGGATGGGAAGAGAGAAAAAGAATAAAAGACCTTTTGTTTTCTTTACAGAAGAGAGAAGGCTCATTGCTCCAGACAGTTTCTGGGAGAGTTTTGCTGTTCCAGGACACTTTTCTACCACAACATTGTCGTGGCATTGCTAGGTTCCTGCTCTTTGTTATATTCCATTGCAGTCTGGGACCTGACAGCAGCAAAGGATTTTTCTGAAATGAATTCAACTGGTTAGGATTGCATCCACCCACTCAGATGCAAAAAGTCCCAAAGTATCATCAGTCACAGATAATTTTCTGAAAAACATGAACTCCTTGACTCTCTCAGGAACCATGACAAATCCCCACTGCTTTAGCAATGATTTAGTCAATGGAACTCTGTTTTTTTCATGACCATTTTTCCTTTTTATTCTCCACAGTCTGAAAACACAAAAACATTCCAATGTTTTCTTATCTGAAACAGAGTGGAAATCAAGTCCTTCTCACAGTTTTGTATACTGGCATCACATTTAGGCATCCCTCTTCTTTTCTCAAAACCAGGTAATTAAATGTAAACCAACCCACCACTTCTGTTTAGGACCTGCTGTTAGAACCTGCATACATGACAGAAAGGTGGATGTGCCTTTCCTCATGTTACAATAGGGTTTTGACTGATCTGCTCAACTCCGTGCTTGCTGCTCTTGAATTAGACCATTACAATCACAAGTATTTCTAATGGCATTGATAGTTGTGCTTCAATACTAGTGAGCTTTATGAGAGACTGGCAGTCTGTGCAAGGATACCCAGTTGCTGATCACATTATGGATACAATAGGAAACCTAACTCCACACACAGTGTGATAAATGTAATGGTTAACTCTCGCCCAGCTATGTGTTCAGGGATGGGAGAAACTGAAATACAGGAAACTGCATTTCCTGTTTCTAGGCCAGAATGAGAACCTAACCCAATAAAATAAAAAGAGAAAACCTCACTTCATGGTTCAATGGAAGTCCTAAGTCAGGTAGTTATAATCACGAAGACTGTAGGTTATGAACACACACACACACACATACACATATATATATATATGTGTATATATATATATTTAAGTAGGGAAAATTTATTTTATATTGTTCTGCTGACTATGAGTCTGTGAGAGAGAAAACTCTTCCTATTGTGATGAATATATGTGTGTAGCCTAGCATCAGCTGAGCAAAGACATAAGAGGTGTGTGGAGGGGAGCAAGTGGGACTGAAAGAGAGAACTGAGGAAGGAGCATCTGGGGATCCTCAAACAACACAATAATTTCAAGGGATATAACTTCACAGCATGTATTAAAATTAAATCAAGCGAATGAGTTGACTGTTGAAGAGGGAAGCTTTAATGCTCATAAAATACAATGAACTCATTTAAATTGTCGGGGGATATGTAAGCTGACTGACTTCAAACCAAACAACCGTTTGTCTCCTTGTTTGGCAATTATTAAGTTTTAGTATTATTAATGTTTGCTGAATCTTAGGGTGGGCAAAGCCAACATCTGCCTCCATAGTGTGTGTTCATTGAAGTTGGCTCAGGAGGAGAAAGTTACTGAAATCTATTGTTATATTCCAATCATCTGCTAAATTCTTAGTAACAAAACTGTGTTTAGGCATAAAATTAGGCAATTCGCAATTACGGGAGAGATCCAAGGGAGCAGCTAGATTCTTGAAGTTCTCACTCATTTTCCCTAGACCAAATTTTGAACTTTCTCTATGCAGAGTATATTTTTCTACTGTGAATTCAAGTTAATCTAAAACATACTGAAAACCAGGTTGCATTACATCAAATTTGGGTCAGGTGCTTGCTATAGCTATGTATTGCTCAGCTTTGCAGAAAAGGACTTGGTGACCCTGAGGGACATCAAGCTGAACATGAAAAAATATGCCTTTACTGCAAAGAAAGCGGATGATATTCTGGGCTGTGCTAGATGAACTGCTGCCAGGAGGTCAGGGGACGTCATCCTTTCCCTCTCCTCAGTGCTGGTGAGGCCTCACCTGGAGCGCTGTGGCCACTTCTGGACTCCCTAGTACAAGAGAGTCATGGACATACTGGAAAGAGTCCGGGAAAGGGCCACAAAGGTGATGAAGGGAGTGGAGCATCTCTTGTGTAAGGAAAGGCTGAAAACACTGGCACTCAGCCTGAAGAAGGGCAGTCTCAGATGGATCTTATGCTCAAAAAGAAGATGCAGACAGAGATCATTCAGTGGTATCCAGAGGCAGGACCAAGGCAGTAGGTGTGACCTGAAACACAAGAGGTTCTGTCTGAACATCAGGAAACAATATTTCACTGTGAGTGTGACTGATCCCTGATACAGGTAGTCTGTATTCAAAAGGTGTCTGGGTGTGGTCGTGTGTGACCAGCTCTGGGTGGCAGCAGGGGACACTGCACCAGTTGACCTTTGGACACCCCCTTCCATCCTCATTCAGTCTATAATTCTGATACATGTGAGAGATTCCTGGAAGGCTATTTATTTCTTGCACTATAGAAAATCTAGTTCAACTGGCTCCAAATAATTTAGTATCTTCATAAGAGGGATCAGTTGCACTGGGACTGATATTCTATACTTTTGATGGACTTCTGAACACATGGTAATTTATTTTGCATTCTACAATATGATTTTATTTGTAGGCAGTTTATGGAGTGTTAATAAATGCTTACTAGAGGTAAAAAAAAAAGTATAAGCCTTGCAGTAACGAGTGATATTAAAGCTTATAAGCATGCTAAATGACGTGTAATGCACATTTTTTAATAGTGGTTAGCAACCTATTGACTGCCTAGATTTTAAAATGATTGATTATTTATTACAACTTCTATTATTAATTTATTTTTTCTAACCATTTAATAACTTTCAATTTTCTGTTTTTAAACTGAAATTTTATATAAAATCATAACTCCAATGAAAATAAAGAAACTAAGGTAAATGCAGATTATTAGAGTCTGGCTAATGTATGAAAAGAGTGAGTTTTAATTATTCTTTGTTTGCGTCTCAGTCTTGCTATACCAAGATGTGTAGGCATGATTAATTTTGACTCACACAAACATTTATTCGGTATACAAGCACATTTCAGTCCTTGAACTTATAAAATTTAAATTGTCCCCAGAAATTTTTCAGCAACTCATTTTATAAAGGAATTAGGGAATTCTTCCCAGCATTAAAAAACTTGGTTAAGAAACTTTTTTAAAAAAAGATCTTTTTTTAAAAAAGTGAAGAGGGATATTTTTTGAAGTTAGGGGGGAAAAAAAAAGCTTTGCTATTTAATCAAATATGTTTGATTACTGTTCCAAGAGGAGTTGTTTATAAGCACACTAAGAGCCCAAACTGATGCTGATCAGGGGCCTGATTTAATGGGAATCTGCTGTACAGTCCATTTGTTAACTTTACAAAAACATTTGTTAAGAAGGACATCTAGTGGGTCAACTGGTTCAGCAGCCACAGTGTTGTTATTTGTGTTGAATTCCTACTGGGTTGAAAGGTAGAAGGGTTGAAGGACAGAAGGCACAGAGGTGAGGCTGAACTGCTTGCCCAGCATACCTGTTCTCCATGTCCAGCTCTTTGTTGTGGGCACAAAGGTTTGCCTGCAAACCTGTTCTCCATCCTGAAGCTCTTCTCTGTTCAGAGTGTTGAGATGATGTTGATTCCATCTCAGAAGTAGAGACATAGGCTCAGTAATTGCTTTCTATTTGATGCTATTTAGGTAGCAATAGTACAAAGCGAACAATCATTAACTCATTCTCCTTCCCCACTAAAATAAACAGAATTATAGAAATATCTTCAGTTGGCCAGACTAAGGCCTGGATGAATCTTTGGAGAAGAAGGTCTTTCTGCCATTATCAAGAGTTCTCCTCCTGCCGTGGGAGTTTGACTGTGTGAGCTTGTCATCCTGTGTCCTGTCTGCTCTGCTCTATTCTGGGATGCAGGAAAGGTCTATTCTGCCCTAAGTGTCTCCCATTGGCTCCCCCTTAGGGCTTCATTTTCGGGCCATGTAGGAAGGAGACCTTTTCCATGAAGTGCACCATTGACTGTTTGAATGATATATGTGGGAATGGTTCTCTCCTTTGCAGCTCCTACTGCTCATAGTGGTGGCTTCATGTTTTTCTCTGACAACAGGTTGCTAGAATCTTTACCAGGCTTTGTAGGCATGTGAGACATTTCTTTCCTACTTCTTAGCACTCCACAGCCAGAGCACTATTTGAGCCTGCAGCTGTTCTGCAACTGCAGGCTCAAATAAATAGCCCTATGTCATGTTTCCTTTGACAGTAAATTCTGCAGTACATAAGTGCATTGCTCAGGAGTCATAGTGTGGCTCATAGAAACCCCTCACTGGTTCACAGTGTCCTGATGTGGCTGCCATGAACATAAACCCAAGCTTTGCCCTGCTTTCCCACAGAACTGTGATGAGCTTATAAGAGTTTTGTTTCAATGGTTGGTATAAAGCATCCTTCTAGGACAAGAAAAGTCCTGTATACCAAATCAGAAGGTCTGATTGAGTTGGCTAATTTTTCTAATAGCAGCAAAAGAAGCAACCGTAGAATTGATAAGCAGAAATTCCCCACAGCCACCACTCTTTTTCATGGTTTCATTTGGGATGAAGACTAAGCCCCAGTGAGGCATCTACTCACTTTCCTCCCCCTGGTGGGATGGAAGCAAGAATTGGAAAAGCAAAAGTGAGTAAACCCTTGGATTGAGATGCAGACATTATTTTTAAAAAAAAGCCACAGACACAAACAAAGCAAAACAAGGGATTTGTTCACCATTTCCTATGGTCAGTAGGTGTTCAGCCACCTCAGGAAAGCTGGCCTCTAGCATGATTAACAGTGACTTGGGAAGACAAAAGCTGTCACTCTGAACATTCCCTGGTTCCCAGGAGAAGCCTGTCCCCAGGTCTATATGCTGAGCATGATGCCATATGATGCAGAATATTGCTTTGGTCAGTCGGGGTCACCTGTCCCACCTGTGTCCCCTCCCAAGTCCTTGTGCACCCCCAGCATACTCGCTGCTGGGGCTGTGTGAGCAGCAGCAAAGCCCTTGACTCTCTGTAGGTGCTGCTCAGCAGTAACAAAAACATCCCTCTGTTATCAGCACAGCTTCCAGCACAAATCCAAAACACAGTCCCATACCAGCTACTGTGAGAAAAAATTAACTCTATCCTAGCCAAAACCAGCACACCATTTTAGTTTGAGATTCTGGACTTAGAGAAAGGTCTGGATTCTTTCACTTTCCTTTTCACGATCATTTCCAGACACTTAAGACTCCAAGTCCAATGTTTTGCCAAGTCAAGAAGGAAGACTAATGTTGCTTCATTAATAGTGCTTCCAACATCATGCTTGCTGAAGAGAATATCCATGTAACAGACAGCTTTAATGCATGACACTTTTAATCCAATACCAGTCTTTTACCAGAAGGGAGTTATGGAACAATTTCCCCATGATGTACTTATCCGTCTGTAAACCTCAAATCATGAAGTGTGGAATGCTCTTAGTGGACTTTATTTGAGCTAAACTTTGCAGGATTGGTCCTCTAGTTATGGGAGAATACAGCTAGCAGGGTCAGAAAGAGACACAATTAAGTAACTTGATGAAAAATGGTGGTGAAGAGAGGTGGCTTCCTGAAAAGAATGACTCTGACAGTTTAACAGAAAAACAAAACCCCACTGCTTCCCTGCTCTTACTAGGTTATGGTTCAGCTGCTTTGGCCTTAGCATCAGTCTACATGGAGCTCCCTGTCAGTTGCCACGTCACATCTCATTCACTTCTGCATTGTGTCATTGCTGTCATGGAGAGAGCAGGCAACTCGGAGAATTTCCTTTGCTGTTACCTGATATACCATTATTCACCTCTTATCATTTTAGCAAAGTAGTTACACGGCTGTCAGAGGTAATGGAGAGCATGCCGCTAAGAAAATTGACTGTAATTTATTTATCAATTGTTTCTGCATACCACAAAAAGAGACCATCTACTTTATGGCTGGGTCTAGGGTATCTGAGAGCCCTTGAAGTTCATGGTTTTCCGGTATTCTAAGTTCTACTTATGGCTTTTCCTGTATATGACACACAACACCACCCCTGTGGTCTTCAAGGCTGATTTCTTCTTTGCTTTCTTTAGTCACAAATCATTCTGAGGCGTCCCTTAAGTGCATTTGTATTGTTAAGTGCACCGGCCTGATTTGGTGTTAATTCAATTTGAGTGCCCTTAATATCTTGCGGGAGTGAGGCAATGCATGAGAGCTGTACCTTGTAAAAACAGGTTCCAGGTCTGCCTGAGAGCAAAGCACCTTTCCCACAGCAATTTACCAAAGTTGCTGATAAAATTTTCATAAGGAAACCTTTTTAGTCTGACCCTATTGTGTTGTTCTACCATTAAGAGTTGGGGAACTGAGACTATATTCTGGTGACAGTGTATCACTATCTCCATTATTTTAGCGTATAGACAGCCTACTGATGGGTCACAGCCTGTATCCTGTCCTCTCACAGTGTGGAAATGGCTTTCAGAGCTGGAGCCCAGAGGCCCAAGTATGCCAGCTGCTGCATTCATATGTCAATACAACTGAAGTGAACTCTAGATAAACCAGTCACCCCTAACCTTCAAATGATGGGAGATGGGACATTTCAGTGCATTTAGGGCCAAGCAAAAAGAAGAAAAGGCAGAAATAGGAGTAGTTAGCCCTAAGGAATGTGTGGAAGAAACGATATCACATTTTCATTGAAGAAATCACTAACAATCAAGATATTAAGCCAGTTTTAAAGATGAAAAGCCAGTTGTAAGGTAATTGTGGAAAGCAAACGCTATACTCCTACAGGAGGACTAATTCTGCTCTCAAATAAGTTATTGTAAATTCTAAAGAACTCCAACACTAACTGAAAATGTTTATCTTATAAAGGTGAGCTCCTGTCTAGTACCAAGAAAAGTGTCCATCTCCCTCTACGCTACTTTCCCCCAACATACTCTGGAGAGCAGGGGCTGCAGCAAGGGAGTCTGAATGAAGGGTCCAGCTGCTGCATATGTGATATTCCAGAACCTGTATGTTCTCTCATGCTGTATGAACACATATTTTTCAGCTGTTATAGAAAGCATAACCAAGGTTATGAGACCCAGTATTTTGAAGGAAAACTGAGAAGAACAAGAAAATTTGGAAACAACGAAGGAAAAGAGAAAAATGAAAGAGAGATGGGGTCGGAGAAATGGTAGAATGAGAGGGGGAAGAAAAAAGGAGAAGGAATGAGAAAGAAGAAGAAAGAAAGAGAATCATAAAGTTATAACACTTGAAGAGAGGAAAAGATAAAAAAAATTAAAAAAGAAGGGAAAAGAAAGGAAATGAGAAAGAAAGGAAGAAAATGAGGAAGGGAATGAGGAGGGATGAGAGGAAGGAGGGAAGGAAGTAAGAAAATTACCTCTGAGTTTTACACTGAATTTAACAGAGACTGAATGAAAATTTTGGAAGTTTAGCCACTGTGGCATGGCTGTTCAGCACAAGTACTGAATGATGAGGCTAGATGGCTTGATTATAAGGAGCATCTTCTGTAGCCTAGCACACAATGATAAATCTGTTTCACTCTAAATTGCCTTTGGGAATCTTGTCCTCCTCACCAGTATGACTTACTCTCACTCGCTGGTGGGCAAAAACTTTGATCCTGTCTCCCATGGAAGTCAATGGGAGCACTGCCTTTGACATCAATGAGTGCTGGATCACACCCCAGGTGAAGAACAATAGCTTTGCTTCTAGTTGAACCAAATGGATGAATAAATCAGAGCCTTGTGTTTGTGGAATCAGGACTCATGTGTGTTTCTTGCAGAGGAATTTTACACTCCATGTATGTGTGACCAAGACAATCTGATTAATTATTGGATAATGCTTGAGGCAAGCACAGAGTTACAGATACCAGCTAAATAGCTGTGTTATAGAGGAATTTATAATACCTTTGAGCATCGGCCTCTTGATCTTCAGGGGTATTCAAAGAAGAGAGAGATAAGGCAATTCTTTCTATGTGTTATTAAGAGAAAGGGACAGGAAATACTTATAGAGCAAATACTTTTACATTTTTCTCTCTAGCATTCAGTATTATGCTGTGTTCTACTTCCAATTACTTTCGAAGAACTGTGGAAATTTTCAGCAAAAACAACTGGCTGCATTTAACATTGAGTACTTGCCCTTCATCGAATCGCAGCACTTGAACTGTGCCGCTGTGTTTGCAAACCACCCTGTCGCATACAAACGAGGCAGAGGTGGCAGAGGGCAGAGTAAGCATCATGGTAGGCCCTGTGTGTCTGTGCCCTGTTCTGCTTCGTCTGCCTGCACCACTGAGGTCAGTAGCAAACCTGGTACTGCAGGATGCCGTGGAAGTGCTGGGCCACCTGAGGAAAGTGCCTGGAAGCCTGATTCAACCTCAGCTTTCTTTGTTCTATGATTTATGTTGGCCCTTCAAGCCACCCAGTCTCCTCACAGCTTTTCCTGGTATCTGCATAATGCCTTGTAACAAATTTTTGAGTATGGAGTGAATACAGTTTGACATATCTTTCCTATTCAAAACACTGGGAAAATGTTCCACTTTTTCTCTTATTTTTTTCCCAAGCTGAGCTGAACATGGAGAGTTAGTAATTTAGGCGAGGAGGTCTCGAGGATGTTTTGGATGACCTCCTGTGAGACATGTTTCTTTGAACTGCAGCGATCATATAGGGCTAGGGAGGGAAAGTCATGAAGGTAAAGTGGCAGGTCCTGTGCCACAGCACAGTGGGGTCAAAACTATGTGGTCCTTTAAGATGCATAGGTAAATTCCACAACAGCAGCTGCAGCAACTCACTGTGAATGGGTTAGGAGGTCCTCTCTGATGGATCAGCAGCAGATCTAAAAAGGAATAAGGGAAAGAGTTTCACTGTCTTGCTCTCACACTATAAAGCAATTTTAGGGACACAGATGGTTATAGTTATTGCAATAGGTCCTGGGATTTTTAAGAATTAATGGGTAAATGTTATTTACAGTGAATTTCAGGGGTGGAAAATTTCATCTGTGCTGGCAGGATTTGTGCTACCATTCAAACAAGAGAGAGAGAAAGGGATATCTATGTGAGAGATGGGACACAGCACCATTCTCTAGAGTCTTCCAGCATTGCTTTGCTTCCATCTTAGGATAAATAAATACCTCTGTGTATGGTGTTTTTAGAGAAAGCTCCAGTTCAATTAGGCAAATAGTCTTTGACTTCCTAATCTAGTGAGAAATGGAAATGCTCTTCTCTTTCCCTTCCTCTTCATTAGTTTATGTACATCAGCTCCCATCATGTTTACCCATGAAGAAGTGGTTTCAGTAGGACTGCTATCTTCGTAGCTTTTTCTATAAAGACTTCAAGCCCCATTGTATAACTTAGATGGAAGCAAATAAGCATTCAAATGAAACAGAGAACCTCAGGAGGTCTTTCTGCCAGGACATAAGTTGCGAAGTCAGGACAAAAATAGCCAAAATAAGAAGCTATGAGCCATGCTTCATGTTAACAGAGACACGGGTGTTTCCCTTGACTATTTTGAAAAAAGGTCTCAGCCAAGCCCTCTCCACATGGCTTCAAGTGGGAATGCATCTTATTGCTCAAGATGCGCTTCCTCTGTTAATCATACATAATCCAAAACAATGGCACTCTCTTTGTGCACACATTGGAAGTATCTGTGTATCATATATTCAAATTAAATTGTGTGCTTGAGGGAGCTTGTGATCCCCAGCACACTTCTGTGGCAGCATGGTTTGCAGGCTCCTCATGCTGCTTGTGAACAATCCATTGTGTATGTGACGGCAAGCTTGAATCCCTGCCTGGGATTATCTGAAAACTCTGGAACTTGCCAGCAGGAAAATTTACAGCTAAACAATTATATTGTTGAAACTCTGACAAATACACCCCGGTTTATGACTTTGAAAATAGGGCTAGGTGTATGCAACTGAATATATTATACACTGTAACTCAGCCTCCTGGGGGCTGCATTATAGAGTCTGTTTACTTTGACTGACACATTTCATTTTTCTTTTCTTCCAGACATTATTGCTGCAAATGATATCTCTGCTCAATATGGATTTTCTCCTCAAAAAAATAGTTAGGTATTTGGATAAACATCTTCTGAACAAGTTCTTTTATTATTATGTTGATGATTTTTGGAAGCAATCCAGCAATAATGCAATACCCACCCAACACAATTTAAAAAGCAGCAAGCAGACCTGCATTACATTGGTTTATCAGACTACACGGAGGTGGGATTTCCAGATCTTCTCTCCAATGGAAAATAGTTCCAAAATTTCCAAAGCTTTCAAAAGGAGAGCAGATATTCTTTTTTTCTACCCATCATTTTTCTGTAAACAGAACTTTACATCCCCCAAAATGAACTGGTGACTTCTTGCCAAGGGTGAAATATATTTCATTCAAGCACAGAATAACATTTCTTTTACATAAGCAGGCAGACATGTTATTGCAAAGTAAAACTACTTGGAAAAAAGAAAATTTGTCCTTAAAGTCAACCACAGTTTTTCCCAATAGAGTCAGCACTGGGTCATGCAGGAAGGCAGCACTTTTTTTTTCCAGGCTGTATTGGTTCCAGAAATGGGAAATTCACTACAATTTTCCAGTTTCTTCAGAAATTTCAACATCTCTGATGGGAAATGCCAGAAGAGATGGCAGAGATGGGTGACCATGTTGTGCACAGGTACATTAGCCTGAAGAGTGGTGCTTTTCTTTCCGTGTTCTTCCGGAGAAAAACTAGAAGAGCAAAATTTCTTTTTGAGATTATTCTCTGACTGACAAATAAATCATCCTTCATCTCACTCAGGAAGGACCAAAGAGCACCTTTTATATCAAGAGATGGCTGAGAGATGGCATTTTTATCAATGTGGGCTTGAGTTGTAAAACACAAAGTATACCTTTTAAGTATAATTTTATGAACAGAAAAAGTATATTTTGGTCTGATGCATGAATCTTTTATCTACCTTACTCCTGCCATTTGTATTTCCTGCCATTTGGGAATATCCCAAATGGTCTCTACTTCTCTTTGTTGTTTTATAATTCCTTTTGTACGGCAGCCAATGCTAACATTTCTTTCTGAGTGCGAAAGTTGCTTATGGTTTTGATGTACATGTACTGTACAGTCCTTGCCAAGTACTTGGGGTGGACAATGTGCTTTCTGAGTTCATTAAGAAGAAAATTTGACCTTGTTCACCTTGAGGAGAGATAATTTCTGTGCTGAGTTCTTGCAGGACGTGAGAAATGTAGAAAAGCTGCAGAAGCAGAGGGCCAATGAACTCCAACAATAAACGTATTTCTCTAGTGCCTTTACAGCTATCAGCAATGGCCCTTGCTGTGCAGCACATGGGGAAAAATGAGTGCTACACAGTGGTGTGGGCTCCACCTAGACACTCAAAAACCTGTTGTGATTTTTTCAGAAGATACTCAGAATGGATCTTGGAGACGCCTCAGTGCCACCTGCTTCCTATGCTCTGGTGTAGCTCTTGCTCTCTTGTAGAAAGCAGGGATGACTTGGGCTCATTTATTTTTCCCTTGTCTTATCAGTCTAGTTTTCTGTGTGCAGGCTCTCTCTGGCTGGATACCAGCATCATGCTCTGATCTGGGACAATGTGGCCATAGGGCTGAGGACGCTGCTCCCTGGACTAAGGGACATTGTAGGACACACCCCCGTGGAATTTTCCCCATCACCAGGGAATCCCAAGAAATTAACTTAGGGCAACACTGGTATATATGCAGCACATACAAAAGCTCACATTTCTTTACTTCACTTAATTTAAGCTGTTTATTTATGTCTTGTAGTGTAAATGGGACTAGAGGTTTAGGCAATAGCTAGCATCATGTAAATAAAGATGTATAATAGGCGTGTTATGCAGTCACCCCGTATGCATCTTTACTAGAGTTCATCAAAACATGGAAGGAGAAAACAAGGGGCAAATCACTCAATGATCTTTTCTGGCAGTGTATTCAACTTATTTACTGCAGCATGAAAATTTTCCAGGCTTTCTATGCATTCACAGCTCTCCCTATCCTTGACCAGTTTGTGCTAAATCTGACAGTTTGCTGAGGACTGAAAAGAAAAGGATACTAAGCACTTTCTGTGGCAGAAGTGGCTTCCATTTTTGGCTTAGAGACTGAGCAAATTAAAGCACAGGCTTTGCAGTAAAGCACTGTTTCACCTAAGAATGTTTTACTGTCTCAGCAAGTGCTCTGCACTCCAACACTACAAGTAGCGCAGATAATTTACTTCATTCTGCAAAGAAGGGTAAAGTTGTAGGGGAACTGAGTAAACTTGTCTGTTTGAGAGAAGCATACAGTTTTCTGACTGACCCTGATAATAATTTTTTTAGGGTTTTCTGTGAAATTTTAATTTTGGGAAAAAGTGGGGTACTCAGCTGTAAAAGAAGAGTAGTCCAAGTTATTCTCAATTTGCAACCACCTCAGATTCTCTACTGTGTTTCATTTTTGCACCTTCAGTCAGTAGAAGGATGGAAGATGAAAGGAGAAACTATATGCAATTATAACTGTTTGTGCCTCCACCCCCTAGAACCCACAGAAGCTCAACCTTCATGACTGAATGGAATGAAAAGGGGCCCAGTCGTTCCTGCCTGGTGGTTTTGTATTTTGTCTATGTAATTAAGGGGAAAAGCTAGAAGCAGACACAGATAGTGTAGGGATCTGTTCAGAGTACGTATGAATGGTGTCTTACTTTCAATGGAGTCCTTAGGAAGAGTCTGTGCAGGATCTCCTAAGACCTAGACAGTATTTGAAACCTGCCACTCACACCAGAAAGCTACTGCTCACTTTGAGATCCCATGTCAGCTCCTTAAATCAAACCCTTCAGACTCAGGAATGAAGTAAATAAATTATAAGCTTTATTGATTGTGTCTGCTGTGTGAATGTTCTTTAGCATTGACTAAACCATTCAAACCATTGTCCCAACATGGATCAGGCTCCCTGTAAAACCCGAAATGGCTGCTCAAGAGGGAGCAGAAATGTTTTCTTTCGTTCATCCAAGATTCTGTCAGGGAGGGGTTTGATCTCTGCAACTTTACAACATCCATATGGTCAGGAATGAATTAGTTGGCTCCTTTGACTGGGATATGTGATCAGAGTCTTAGATTGGACAGCAGCCACCGTGATACAGCCTTTTTTCTTCTTTTTTTTTTTTTTTTTTTTTTTTTTTTTTTTTTTTTTTAAGTATTACTGAATTTCTCAAGATTTTTGTAGCTATGGCCCCAGTTTGTCCCTTAGTTGGTCCCTTGGTCTGTTATCCCATCTGAATGGCTCCGTTGACTTCAACTAAATCACTGGTATAAATGCATCTTACTTCTCTTCCAGCTAATGGAGATAGTGCTGCTGATTGGTGGTTAGGGGTTATTTTGGGGGAAGGGATTGTTTTTGCTTCTGCTTTAAAACAAGGAGGTGTGGTAAATCACAGGCATCTTTCTTGGGATGGAGATTATAAATCACTCTTCCCAGGTGAAATCTTTTATTTATGCCTTGGGATTCCATTTCATTGAGGAAAGGTATGTTCTTTCGACTTCAGCCAGACTGCACTTTAGCGAGTGATTCAAATCAAGCTGACACTTATTAGTGAGCATGCTGAACACTTTGCTCCCAGGCACTTCACTGTGCTGCCACATTCTCCATTCTTCACAGATGTTTGTTCTCCTTAGGTTTCATCTGGAAGCAAAATCACTGCTTGCTCCTCGTGTTAGTGGGAAGTCAGCTGCAAAGAGCAGCTTGATTTTAGAGACAATGGATCACTCCCATCAGTTAAAAAAAAAAAAAAAAAAAAAAAAAAAGAAGGGGAGATGAAATAATACACTGACAGATCAGCTATAATACACTCCCAAACCAGTTTGAGCTCATTCTTCTGGTCTGAAAGTGACAAAGCAAACTTCCTATTATCATTTATTATGTGTTGAGCCCTGCCACCACGCTTAGTGTTAATTAGAACACATTCAGTAACAGTAGCTCCACAGACAGTACCAGTAACATCATATAGATGTCAAATTATTTAATTTCAAAGTGACAACTTTTACTGCAAGCTTGTGTTTTTTGTGAAAAAAAAAACAAACCAAACCAACTCCAAATCTTGAACAGTGAAAAAATTGCGCAGATAAAGTAGTTCTGGGTGCTTTTCTTTCTCTAGTAATACTCTTAAATGCTTGTGTTTCCTTTGCAGTGCATGCACTTATTTACCACCCTGAGAAAGCGTGGTTCAGGGGAAAGAGCCAATGATGAAGTCCAGCTGCCAGGGAAGAACTGGTAGCTCACTTACACAGCCTCTTGGTTAAATGTAGATTGATTTGTGTCTAGAAAGAGGTGTAGCACCTCACCAGATCACAGGTAAGTGTGATGTACTTATGACAGAATGAAAGAGAGGCAGCAGTAAACTTCAGAAGATACCTGGAACATCTGCCCAAGTTGAGTTTTTGTTGGTAAAAAGCATCTCTGTATGCAGGCTACATGTCACAAGAGAGGGGTGGCTACTGTCAGGTCTGATACCCTGCGTGTGCCCAAGTGACCCTGTGAGATACGTGAAAACTCCAAGCCCTGCTGCCAAAGGCAGGAGTGTGGGCTCATCCAAGCTGATATGGCAGGGGTACTTTGCACTGGCCATTTCTTACTGCTTGCTTTCTAACCCAGAATTACTGGCAGAAAAATGAAGGCTACCTATTACAAAGACCTGACTATTTTCTAAATTCACTTTACTTCATGGCCATTGCCAGGCCCTTTCTACACTAATAGGAGGCATCTTGCTGCTTCTTTCATGAGATCTTTGGCATCACTGCGGAAAATGGAATGCCTGTAGTAAGGAAACAATCAGCAGCAGCATGAGTCAGTGAGTGCTGGAGTTTGAGCCCTCAAGACATATTTTTACACAAAGATTTACTATGCAAAAATGCATGATCTGCAAAGGTGACCCTGACATTTAAGTAGTTGTGCATAGCTAATGAACAATGGAGGGGGAAAAAATCCCCCTTTCAAAAATACATTCTTTCAATTTCTTTTAATTTAGCATTATAATAATCATTTAACAGGAGATCAAACCTGCAAAGGGAAGGATAGTGTTTCTTCTTTTCCTTAAATATTTTACAGTATTGCAACATATCAAATGTCTGTCTAATATGCCAAGTAATTTAGGACATGAATATATATACAGTGTTTGTATAAAACTGTAGCTAATAAACCTTTCAAAATAAACTCCCTATATTCTAGCAGAGCACAACACAGCAAGGCTATGTTGCAACAGGGAAAGAAAAGGTCCCTGTGAGATGGTGCCTATCCCAACCTCTTTCCCCAGAAAAGTCACAGGTGAGCTGGCTGGCTGCACATGCAGAGATGTGAACCATGGTTCATGAGAATCTTGTTAATTGCTAGGAAGCTGAACAATAGGGAATGCATTGTGGAGAAAGCTGCAAAATTATGTGAGGATCCGCTAGGAAAGAAGGAAAGTGACCAGTTTTCATGGACTCCTGTAATGTTCTTTTTCATATAGCCTTAGGAGTCAAGAACATTTAGGAATGATAGATGATTGCCTCCTTGGGCTAATATGAGTAAGAATGGCTGTATTGAAAAAAGTAAAAGATTTCAGGTTTTGCAGTAAGTTCCACTACTTCCTACATGGAGGAAGCTGCTTTCTTTATATCATAGTGTGATGATCTTGAGAGGTCCTCTACCACCTTCCAAATTCTGTTACAACACATAGATTCATTCACCTGTGGCTCTTTATTCTAACCTTCTTTGCCATCTTAAGCTGGTAATATTCAGTTGAAATCAGTGAAGATACAGCACCATAACAGGTTGTATCCAAAGCAGTGGAAAATACTGTGAGTTGGAGTCTATCAGCTAGAAAAGAAAGTGCACATTGCTATGATTACACTAAAAGGTCTGTTCCTTTGAATCTTGACATTTGTGGCTTTGTTCATTCATTACCATGAATAGCAATGGCTGCCTATATTATTGTGTTGATAGCAATATTATTTGAGCAGGAATTTTTACTACCAAATATAAATATAGCATGCATTCATTTTTTTTTAATTACGTGTAATATTCAGTAAAGTGATACGTTATTAAGAAAGGTCATTGATTATTCCCAGGATATGGCAGCAAAATATATAGTATGTACTAAAACTGCAACTAGTTTTAGAGCAGCGTAGTGTGAATAATGTAAAACAAAAGAAAAAAAAAAGGAGCCAAAGTTAACAATAAATCTATGAATAGAAAAAAGAATAAAAGAATTAAGAAGATGCCTTTTTATCTGACAATAGCTTGACTAGAATCAGAATTAGAAATACAAGCAGATTTTATAAATTTGTACTTGGTTTTTGTAAGATAAGAACATGTTGGTAGCCTGCAAAACATTTTTGACATTTTCATGACTTGATAAGAAAATGGATCACTAAGACTGTGGACCTAAAAAATTCTTAAGTGCCAGCTCCAAGGAAAAATCATTGCTTCTCAGCTGATCATGCTGTCTTGGAGATACCATATTAAGTATTTCAGATGCTTCCAAAAGAGCAGAAATTATCTGTCGGGTCCAAAAAGACAACTCTTAATATCTCCCTATCCTTCATGTCATGTCAAAGTCCTGGTTCTGGATCCCAAGTTTCAGCAGGAGGTTGTACCCATGGAGCAGCATGTCTGACCACTATCTTGAACTTGATGGAGTGAAGAATTTTTTATGGTGTATATATGCAATTAAGGCATGCACAATCTCAAAATATTTCATAACTCTTCCTAAGTAGCTTTGATGGCTCTAAAATGCTTTTCAAATATTCCAAATAATTTCCTAGCAAAAAACCACTGAAAACCCTCAAGAAGCCCTATCTAAATTAATAAACATTTAATGAAAACAAAAAGGAACACTATCTTACTTTTTCTTTTTCACTTGCACTTTTATTTCATATAGAAGGTTGAATGGTCTTTTTTTTGTTTAGTTTTGTTTTTTTTTTTTTTTTAATATGGCACACTGTGGTTTAAATAGTATATTTCATTGATTAGATTTTTTTTCCTGCTCTTGAGCTGACAGGGTCCTTGCCACAGCTCACAGCATTTCCTTGCATGGGCGATGAGTATTCGGAAATGTACCTTTTGCTCTTTAACGTGACCAAGCAGCTGGAAGCAAGGTATTAAAGCAGTTCCATGTGATCAGCAGGTTGTCTGCAGAGCGTGTGGATAACACCTGCTAACATGTACTGAAAAACAATGCGCTGCAAAAAGCAGCAGAAGGCCATGACACAGGTTACAAAGCAGCCCACAATGGAAGAACACAAGCCAAATCTACGAAGATTGAAAGGATTGTAGAAAGTACATTGTCTATTTAACCTTTCTCTTAAAAAAAAAAAAAGTTTTGTTTTTTTTTTCAAAATGAAACAGTATTTTACATGGTGGAAGTTCTAATGGCAGTGCCTTGTGATAACTTCCATTTTAGTCATTGTTATTATTTGTTCTTGCTGGTTTTGTTTCTTTTTCTAAGATATGAAGGCCTGGAAGCAGTCCTTTCCGGATGCTGTGATCCTGGGAGTCCTGAGAGGCTTTCTGGAGAGGGGAGCCAGCTGGCCCTGCCTCACTTATCTGCATTCCTGGTGCTGGCCAGGTGTTTTGCATGGTGCCATGGGGCACTGCCAGGCTGCGAGATACTTTAGAGTTCCATAGGAAAAATGGGAGACCCCTGGGCCTATGTCAGAGGATGTGGGGCACCTGGACCCTGGGAAGGAGTGGAGGGACGGAGTGACACTTAGGGGGGGTTTCAAGGCTATGCACAGGGTTGGAGAAAATGGGCTATTGTAGGCTTTGCTCCTTTAAGATAATATTTTGGGTGGGTTTGTGGAAGAGGAAGTCAAATTTCCACTCTGTAAAACATCAGAGCATGCAACTTTACCTGGAGCACTGTCCAGTGTCTGGGCCAATGCAGCGTAGCACTGAGATTAAGAGCATAATAAGCTCTATCAAAGCATCAGACTGCACAGGGATAATTACAAGATCCATCATTATTAGGCAAGAAAAACAAATGTGTCTTATAAACCCTAAAGCTCTAGAGCAAAAACCACTCACTAATTGAGCAGGGGGCTAGGTGCAAGCTTCTCTTGGGTCAGTTTATTCTAGGTTAGTCCATTACACAGTTATTATACCTTGCTCTGAAGCACAAGTATTCAGTGAGGCTAGTGAAGGATGATGGCAGACGTCTCTCTCCCATAATCCATGTTTTCACTTCATGCACCCACACTGAGCCACTCTCTGGGCTCCTACGGTTGCTTTAATGAATTCTGGTCTCACACTGAAAAAATCTCTTCCCTCTCTCTAATGCTAATTGGTTTATTCCTCCCTACTCTCTCATCTTCTTCATAAGAAATGCCTTATCCCTGGAAATCATTCATGTATTTGTGTGAAGCAAATATTTTGGCACCATAATTGATTGGGTTGCATGAATTAGGAGTTGCTTTGTGACAAATTAGCAGAGGGACAGTATTTCTGTGTTTCTCTTGAAGCCTACTGTGCTGTGCACTCACAATGGCGCTCCTTGAGAGTGCTGGAAATCTCTTTTCTTATGTGAAGGAATGAGCAAATATGGTCTGTAAATTCATCACTCTCTCTTTCTTTGTGAGGCTTGAACTGAAGGCGATCATCTTAATTTAGAGGCAAATCCTAATTTAAAAGACTGTCAGTGGAGTTTGAGGCGTGATGAAGGAACCTTTTAAAAAATGCTGACATACACCTGACTTGGTCTTTCAGTTCTGCCTCGCTCTTGTCTTGGGGAGGCTAGCCAAAGAAGAATTGAAGACTTTTCCTTTAGTTTTAGACCAGTGGCTGGTAGACTAATACAATCAGTTGCAGGAGTAGGACATCTGACTTGTCTCTCAGATTTGAAATCATGTTGTGATCAGGTGGCTACTTGTCTCTGTCTGTCGACAGCAATGCTGCCCAGGGTCAGGTCAGCAAACAGGCAAGTGTCCAAACTGCAGTTCCCAGGAGCCCTGACTCTGCCTGCCATGCACACTAAGATGAAATCTTTCCAGTATCCTTGACGAAATCTATCCAGTATCTTTCCAGTACCAAGTCCTTCTCTCGGTACTCCCTGTAGTGCCTTTCCACCCCAGAGGGCTGACATTTCTTTTGTTCTGTCTTCACATATAAGAAACTTTGGTTTGGGTCAGTAGGGTGCAGTAAAAGGATCAGGAGATGCCCAACAAGGAGAGAGGTGTTCCTCTCACACCAAAGAGAGGTGTTGCGGCATTCCATGCTCTGGAGCCCAGGAAGGGAGACTTGCCTGTGTACTATGGCACTTTGCTAAGCAAGCAGCAGAAATAATGAGCATCTGGAAGCCCTTGGCCCACAGTGCCAAGCTGTATGTCTCTCCACCCCTTGCTGGCCTCTCTGACAGGTCTTTTCTTTCCCTGGCTGTGCAGTGACCAGTGTAAATTGCAGAACTGTATGGTATACTGTGGAGGCTCTGGGGGCATCCCCTAAGTTACACCCCATGGGCTCCTTCCCCTGTTCCTACGTCTGTTCCTATGTTCCTGAGCCACTCCTTCCCTATTCCCTGTTATCTTTGTACTGCCTCGAGACCAGGGTCAGCCCCCAGGCCCCTGGGGAGAGAAATCTGGACTCTCCCTGTGTGTGTGTCTGGGACCTGAACATCTCACCGCACGGCTGAATTAAACATCTGTGGACATTATGGAAAGGCCCTTTTTGCTCCTTTACCCTGGACTTTACTAGCAGCAATTCAGGCTGCTACATGCCACCTTCTCAGCACTGTGTTAGCAGGTTACACTAGTCTTGCAAAGGATACTCACTTTTGAAAAGGCTATTATCTCTATCAAGAAGCTCTTGATCAGTAGAAAGGGTTCAGAGACAATCTTAGGTTGAACTTGCTTCCCTTTCCACTGGAAACCCTCTTTACAACCACCCTGGAAGTTGTAACTCCTTCCCCTCTTAAAGTGACATCTTCATCCAAGAGCATGTCCCACCATTTTTCCTTTCTCTGGAATCTTGCTCAGGGACACCTTCCTCCTTGGATGGCCTTCCCTATACAGCTCCAAATGTGCAACAATTCCCAGCCCACTGTATATGTAACAAAACACAACAAAGTGGCTTGCCTTTGTGGGTCATGTAAATAACAAGGCAAGTACGAGAACTGGAATCATGACCTTTCCAGAGACCATTGGGTAGAAGGAAAAGATAGATTAAAAACCAAGATGAAACTTCATTTAATTAGTGTCTAACACACACATCCTTTCTGTGTTCAAATGCATACATATGGCACTGCTGTCGCAGAAAGAGTCTCTTTACAAGGTTAATCCCCAAAAACTGGCTCACAGTTCATGGCACCCCAGGACTGTCTGCTCAGAAAAATAAAACTGCAAGCACTTGAGAAAACTCAGCAACACTAGACTGTGCTCACACAAATTGAGCAAATAAAAAGAGGGAAATGCTAAGCTACAAACACGGGCTGTTGGATGTGTCTTTGTGAATTTTTTTCCTAATTCTTTAAATAAAGAGACTACAATGACCACTTCCTTAAGGATGTAAAAAAAGAATTTCACTGTGTGGGCAACAAAAGAGAAGGAAAAGATAACCACCTTCCGCCCCGTATGGAAGCTCCTGTGGGACTCTGATGTCCACCAGGGCCAGTCCCGCCTACTTATCTCCACATCTGTTGTCCACGTGAGTTCAGTCCATCAGGTGCTTGAAACACTGGGTGTCGTGGGCTGGGATGGCCACAGTCAGCTCATGAGCAGACTGCTGCATTCCTCCTGTCTCATCCCTCCTGCCAGGAGCTTGGTCCAGCTAAATCTCTCATCTCAAATTCCCTTTACTCTTCCTGGAGACATCTTCAAAATTGCCTTCAGTGTTATTTTTCTCCTTTATGAAATCTGTCAGACTTGCCAAGACACTCTTGGGTGATGGCGCCAGGAACACAATCTCCTAAACCAGGATTGCATTCCCACCCATAACAGCTGTAACCATCTTTGCCAAGGATAAGGGGATGAATAAGTTTTCTCATCTTAGCACCTCACTTATCTCAACTCACTGGTGCCCATGAGCTTGCAATATAACTAGCTTGGACAACTTTTCAAAAAGACATGAAACTGCTGCCACTAACTGCATGAAAAAGAGACTGCAGGAGTTTCACCTGGTCCTGTTGCCCCTTCACAAACATCCCTTAGACAGCTTGAATAAGCTGTGATGATAATATGGTTTTAGGCAAAATGCTGCTTACAGAATTAGTAGTTATGAGTGTTCGTGTATTTCTAGAGCCCTGATAGCTAGGTCTTTATGCAGAGAACACATATGCTATGAAATGAAAGCTGAGGGGAAAAATGGCATTTGAAAAGCTGCTCCCTTGCAGCGACTGTAAACTCTACAGAAAGCCAAATAGAGGGAGAAAGACTAGTGTTTAACACAGGACAGATAGGAAACTTGGTTTTTGACTTGCAGCCCCCTCATAAGCATTTGAAGAGAGCATATCTTAGTGTTGAAATGGGCAAGGGACACTGGCCACGGCCTGAAGGATTAGACATTAGCCCAGTATTTCCAGTGCTGCAGGATAAGAAAAAAATGTAAAGTACAATTGTCCTCCCACAATTTAATGTGGTTCTATATGGAAGAAAAGTTATCCTGTTGCATTCTTACAGGCAGGACTATAAGGTATTGCAATGCTACATTTGTTTCCAGTGTTTGCATACACTGTGAGCTGAGAACACGCTCCAGTTCTTTGGGGGATTTTATTGTCTGATGACATCTTCATTATTGTTATTACTCATTACAAACAGAATTCTGGGAGTGAGGTCATTCAATGGCAAACCCATCACAAGCATTTCCCAGAAAGTGTGCCTGGAGAAATCTTTGGATGCAACTAGTTTTTGTTAACAATTTATAAACAAAAGAAGCTGATGTTGTTCGTGATTTGCAAAACCTAAGACATAATCCTTTCTGTTTTCTTTTGCATGTTTCACCCCTAAAATATTCAAATACAAACATCCCAAAACACTATGAATTTAATTTAAAAATGGGAAACTATTTATTCAGAAGTAGACTTCATCCTGAAAAAACAAACTTTGGTTTGAAAATAACTCCAGATTTACCTTTCTATAGGACTTAGAAAATTAAAGAGAATTTAGGACTGAAATGAAATGATGACCACTGAACACAAATGCTGGCTCTTGCAGCATCTGATCTGGACCCTGAATCTGTGACTTCCAAACTTGCGCTAAACTAGCACCAGCGAGCCATACAGGCAAAAGGAACCTTGTGTAAAACTTGTCCCCTGATGATGTGGAGTTATTTTTCTCGAGTTCTGCTGGCTGTACATATTTCTAAATGGAGTCTTGTGATACTTGCTGTCTAACAGGTTAAACATTTGGCTTTGAGCCTTCTGGGCCTTTGGCCTTTCTAGCTTTGGCCTAGTCTTTCCCAAACATAAAGAATAATTAACAATTCTTTTCTGTAAATAAGGTTAAGAGTCGATATAACTTTGAATATCTGTGCTGTTTTCAGCAAAGTTTAATAATTTCTCTTTTCTGTTAATGAGACAGTTCAAATATATTTTCCTTGGTTTTCCAGGAAAGTGAAAATAGTAGGGGGTTTTGTATCAGAGTTTGCAATGTCCCTTTATATATTTACTCATGATACTGACTCCTGTTCTACATGAGCTATGTTACACAAAGTTCTCCTTTTTGGATTAAAATAATACTTTAATTTCACACAACTATATGACTAGTTTTGATTACAAAAAATGCAGCAATGTTATTAAATAATCTTATAATTGGAATGGGGGACAGAAATTCTTATCTACTTTGACACTTTAGTTTGGATTATTTGTTTGGGATTTTTATTTTGTTTTATTTTGCTGCATACCATGCTATATATTTTTTTTTTTTGGCTGTATGAGCAGGATTACCCTGACAGCAGTAACTCTTTATCAAAAATTAAAGTGAGATAATGACTTGGGATATAATTTGTAGCAGATAGGTTGTCTTTATTATTTTTCACCTACTTTTTTCTTCATTGCTGAAACATTAAATAATAGAGACCTACACAGAATCATCTCAAAACTTTGGTCTTCAAACTCAGTGAAGAAATTCTCCCATTTTAAGCATTGTGTCCTCCCAGGGGTGTTGTCTAGAGCTGTCTGCTGGCTTGAGAATAGAAAATGGCATTGTTTTACAACTGAGTCACATGCTGAAAGTTAACTCTGAAAGTTAACTCAAGTGCTTGGCCAGTCTTTACTAATATAAATAATTCACTCCAGGCTACTGTAGTTAGCTTATAATTTCCCAGCATCTGCATTTTAGTTTTTAGATATAGTGAGCAGCACAACCTGTGATTACTTTGCACAGGACCATATGCATATTCCAGGATCTGCTTTGTAATTAACAGAGATTTTGGCCCTTACTTGAGGGCAAGAGCACAAAAACCCAATAACCACTCATGGGGTCTGTGAAACCGTCTGCAATTTTAATAAGAAAACTAGTCTTTTTAGAAATAACTTAATTAATGTGTTTTCTAACTGAAAGACCAGTTTACCTCTTGTGAAATAAAGAGAAAATAAAATTTCAGCCTCAGAATGCTCATGTTAGGGAATTTTATGGGGTTACTTTAGCTTCTTTCTGCAGACAAATTTTCTGCACTGTCAGTTTCAACTTGTCTCTTTGGTCTTGTTTTTGTCACTTCCCCACAAACCAAACCCTATGTTGCTGCCAGGCTCCACTCACTCTTCTTTCTCAAGAAAGATCCTTTTTTGTGTTCCAGAAAAACTCCATTTCCATTACTCTACCCCTCAAATCTGCATCCAACATTTTTACAGACTCTCCTTGTCTTATTGCATGTTTTATTCCAGAAAACTTTTGGAACAATGTTGGGGACTGACTTTCTTTCTTTGACATCTCCTTCATTCTTCCATCCATAAGTGCAGGTAATACTGTCATAATTTAACAGTATTTCTGGATGAAACTGTTTCTGAATGTATTTCCCTGTCTGCTTTTAATGCTTTTTACTTATAGCACAACGCAATAGTAGTAAGATACTGAAGGTATATTTTAATGAGCTGTTCATTATGTTGGGAAACTGACTGCTTTACAGTTGATTGGCAATACCACCTCTGTTTCACACATGAATGTGAAAAGTTGGCTTCTGAATTTCTGGAAGCCAGACCAAGTTCTGAAATGGTAACCTGCATGTTGGCCTTGGTTCACCCTACCCACTTTAAGACATTCATAGAAGCATCTAATTAAGGGGCTTCCTCACTTTGGGTTAACTTGCTGCAGATGGTGAAAACACAGCTGTGCCCCTGAAAGCTCTAAACTGCCCTTTGAAAAGATCCAATACTGTTCAGCGCTTTGAGATCTACCTCCTAACTTTTCTGAATTGTCTGGAAGTTAAATGGTTGGTACTAGGGTCCAGATCTCTTGCTTTGGCCATCAGTACTGTTCAATGACCAAGACCTGTGAAGAAGCAAGTAGAAAAGAAAGTAGAGGAGAAGGTCCGACGTTCTTTTCCAGCCAGCATTGAACATTGAGTTTGTTGAAAGAAAGCTAGCTTGTGAGAAGGTGCGACTGTCATGTAAGCCCGAAAAAAAGAATCGTCACACAACCAAAGTTATTGTGTTTCTTACATTTAAATAAGTTTGCCATTCCACAGAACCTGCAGTTAACACCAAATACTGTATCAGCAAGGCAAAATTCACTTGCGTTGCTTTGTGTCTTTGACAATATCACTGGAATTCTGCTTGGACAGATATATGGCAATGAACTCATCCAATGGCAAACATAACACACATTTATGCCAAGAGAATTTTTGCTGGTGAAGGCATTAAAAAACTAGCACTGCAATGCAATTAAATAGGCCAGACCACTTCTATGAAAAAACTCAAGATGCTTAATCTACCTGTTGGTAACCTTTCAGAAGGCAAGCCTGAGTCTATTGCTTAAGTAACTCAGTATTAATCCAAAGCCCTGTTTAGGGCAATTCTCAGTGATTCCCCATGTTTCAGTGTTAATTAAATCTGCAAAGCCATCGTGTTTCACCCATCATGATGCTGAGTTTACTCACTTTAAAAATTATGTTTTTAGTACAAACAGGAGGGTATCTTAGCCACTTGCTGTTAAAGAAGGGTTTCCTTCTGATGGCCTTCACTTTTCCTTTTAAACCTCTTGTACAACTTTGCTGTCTACTATTAAATAGTGCCAAGTTACACCATAAGAGAAGCTGTATTTCAGTGTTGGATAAAATGATCTTTTAATACCAATATCTTAAGGAGCCGCCCAAGGGACCAGGAAATACACCCGTTGTTTGCACAAGGCAGTCTTCAGGATACAGGGAACCCTGGAGATGCTGCAAAGTGATACCTATGAGACAATAGAAGGCTACCTACTGCCTCAGTCTTTCTAGGTACTGAATGCTGTCTTTGTCAAATAAGAAATGAGATTTTTTTGCAAATGTCTCTTAAATACTTGATATGTTTCAGACTCCTCTGAATGCAAGTCTCACTGTACTATGTTAATCCTTCACTAGTACTTAGATACAGGCTTCAGCTGTTCTAGCACTAATGGGGTGTTAGTTTGTGCTCATGTGTGGAGTTTTCTGAGTTCAGCTTAGTTCAGCAGAATGTTCCACCATTGCAAACGCTCTCAGGGCACGGTGACTTGCATAAATGAGAAATGTTTTCAAACTCTGCACTGCTGAGCTTCTGTGAGGATTCAGCGGAAGTCTCAAATTCGTCTATGCCCACAAGTTTGAAATTCCTGAGAGCATATACATCATTCTTTGACTTGAAATTCAAATCAAGTCAGAAAGTATTTGGTTTACCTTTGTGGACCTGCACGTGTCAGATCCCAGTTGCACTGAAGAAGGTTCATGGTGTTTTTATCCACTCCTCTGCTTAGCTGACTCCTGGAATTGCATAGTGTAGAATGGCTCATGTCATCTGAAGCTGCTCTTCTTCAAAACCACTGTTGATTCAGAACTGTTGGTATCTGGCATTCTGTGACTGCTGCTGTTTTCAAATTTATTCAAGAAGGATGTGAAAGTCTGTTCTTGAACCTCATATTAGACATAGAAGGTGGTTTAAGTTTGCTTAGAAATAAGTCAGAATTCAAACTTTACAGATGAACATCACTTCAGTGTTCAGTCTGAAAAAACAAGACTATTTTTCAAATGTCATTGCCAATAGATTTTTGTTCAACTTTCTAAAAATTATGATATTATTTCTTTACATCAGGCGCAAGACCTTTTGCATACAGTAAGGCATTTAATCATTTCACCAGCCTAAATTGTTGCTGCAAGTTGCCTTTCAGCTGATGTGGCGTTTGGCAAAAAACTTGTCATCTAGAGAAATTTTTATGGAATGATGATGCATTGTTGACTTATTTCATAGTATGCACTAACTGAGGTACTTTTGTTTGAGAACTTTCAAGAGCGGAGTTCAGCTCTTTAGTGTTTACTAAAACTCCCCAAAAGAAGCAAGACAGGTAGAAAAGCAGTGAAGCTTCATCTGCATTGCAGTTTCACTGCTGTCTCTGTAAGTAATGAACTTATTATTAACTTTTAACTGGCCTATTAAAGGCCAGCTATTTACAGCTCAGAATTGAATGAGGGTTGATGACAGCCAAGACTTAAAATATTATATTATGTGAAAATTTTTTATTCTGTATGATAAATCACAACCTAAATTATCTCTTTTCCAGATCAGTTTTGTTTCTTTCTTCCTTAGTAGAAGTTATTTTTATGGTTCTGGGTTGCATATATTTTACCACACCATACAATTCCCAGTCTCAGTTAAGACTGAAGTTTCTCTTTCATAGAAAGCTAGAAACCAGCTCCTTTTAAACAGAGAAAGAGAAAAGGAGGCTTTCTTTCTTTATACAGACTGCACTAGAAATACTTGGAGTGGTAAATTATTTTCAGCAAATATGTTCTCAGAAAATTAGGTCGTGTGCATTTTTGGTATGGGTTCTCTGTGTGTGGGGCTGGTTTTTTTCCCCTTTCTTTTGATGCAGGGATGGCTTCCAGATCTGGCACTAGACAGCAGTTTAAATATACTGTTGTTCCTGTAGGACTGAATTCTCCCCTGGATCATTCTGCTGTGTGTTTGAGTAGCCACACTGCATGAAGCATGTACTGCTACCTCCTGTAATAGCTGCACTAGACAGAGAGTACCTTTTTCTCCTAGAAGTGGCAGGCCAGGCCTGTAAAAAGACTGGACTAAATTTCACTCCTGGCATATTGGCATATGCACGCCATACTCTTTATGCTTCCTAGAAAAAAAAAAATACCCCTTAATATCTGAAGTATGAGAAAGTAATTCTGTTTTGTAAAACTTCATAGACTAGTCAATGTTGTTTAATTTAAAAATTTCCCCCCCCTAGTTGACAATATTGCCTACATCTAAGCAATCCAAGCAAACCCCTGTGGAGTCAAGACATCTGTACCCTTTTCCTTGCTCAGCAAATCCATAAAGAAGGTATTGTTTTCTGCAAGATTTATCTCAAGTGACAGAAGAGAGGACAGATAGAAGGAACTACTGTTATAATAACGACATGTAAAAGGAGCAGAGCGACAGTCATTGAGCGACTTGCCTGTGATAAGTGTGTCCAAGAAACCAGAGCTTTACCTGCTACCCTACATGTAGTACAGCACACTGTAGTCATATTTTTGCTTTCTCCTAGACCAAGTCACTCATACCAGTTTTGTAGTAACGCCAATGTGTCATTGCTGCACTTAGAACAACTGTTTGGAAACTGTATCCTGATGGCTTCCAGAGAACAAACACGGAACAGAAAAGGGCTCTGTCAGAGTGATTTTGCATCCAAGACCCCTGCTGAACCTGAGGAATAATAGTATTTTCTGGTGTTATCTGGAGTTCATTCTTGTGCCACTCAGAGATCACTGAAAGCCTCAATCTTCATTACATTCAAAGATGCCACAAAACACAGTTTTATTTACAAAATTCACAGATCAGTGCAACAAGATTTGCATATAGGTGAGTATATAAATCCTGGTTTGCAGTATATTTTCGTTTTCTTGCACTGCAAAATTTTTAAGAATCTTGTGTTAAGGAGAAGCACCCATCTGACAGCACCAGAAAATGTGCTTCTTTTATTTTCTGAAGAACAGGTATAGACCAAGAAGCAGTATCAGCTTCCTTTGACTGTGTCCACACATCTGGCAGCAAGAATTTCTGGAAAAAGAAGATAACTCAGCCTATTTATTCAGGTCTTGGCTATCTTTCCAGGAGTTCATTGTGCCGCCCTTGTCCTACTGTTCTCTCACTCTTTATTAAAAATAGAAAAGGAAATAGGTTTACAGTAATTTTTAGGGTTCCATGTTTTCAGAAAATGTATGGAGTTTCTGCAGCAGTGAAAATGATCTTTTTAAAATATAGAAATTTAAAATGCCTGCCTAGTTGCAACCTAAAAAGAAATGAGGCGTTAAGAGCCACAGGGTCAGCCCTGCACTATCCCACTGACACCTCCACAAATCCCAGGGTTGCGAATTCGATCCCCATACGGGTTGTTCACTTAAGAGTCAGACTTGATGATCCTTTAGGATTCTTTCTATCTCAGAATATTCTGTGATTCTGTGACTTGCTGCTGCTTCATCTGTCTCTGAAGGTATATAAGGCATATTGCCATAAAGGATTTACAGTCTCTTCATTTTGTTTTCCCTATACTTGTATTCTGGTGTGGCTCACAAAGCCACCACTATCCTTTTCTGAAGGCCAGCAAAATCAGTTGTCTTGGTCAAAAATGTACACAGTTGTCTCTCAGTGTAGCCTGGTCTGAAAAGGAGTCTGGTTAATTAACATTGATTACAATCCACCATCTGCAAGTAAAAATTGATTGCTAAGGTTCCTAATATGAATGCCTCTCTGTCTTGATTTCAATATTTCTGTGAATTTCAAATGACAGAAACAGGGACAGAGACTGAATCCACTTCTTAAAGGTCCCAGTTATTTGCAAGCTCCCCTGAGAAAGACATTGGTGATTCTTCTGGTCCTACTTTATCACCCCATGGGAAGGTCATTTGTTAGCACAGCATCTAATTGCTGGAAATTGTCAGTGAGCACATTTGGACCCTGTTCAATGCTCCATTTTTTATTGAGAGAGGAGCAATGGTATTGATTTTGGATAGTCAGGGAGAATGCCAGGGATATTAGTAAGGAACTCAGAGGACACAACACATAAACTTTTATGACATGATGTCAAACTGGATTGCGCAGGCATAAATGAAAAGGACAACATCTTCTGTAATTACTGCAAACACATACCATATATCTATTAGAAAAAGGGTACATTTCAATGAAAAAGAGGTCTTGCAAAAAGTGACATCTCAGAAAATTTGACTGACCAAAAGGGACAAGGGGTAAGATGTTCATGTACCTTTTGAAACGACAATGAACAGTGCAGGAGCTGTATTTCTTTTGCTGTTGCAGTGTGATTGAAGCCTACTGTGTTAGACTGGTGACCCTTTTCCACCATGCTTGAAGCTTGGATATGTAAAATTCCATGCAGTCCCAGTTCTAGTTAAGTGGATGATAGTGTGAAATACAGCACAGCCGCTGCCTAACTCTGCTAAGTGAGCTTTGTCCTGGTTCTCCACATCAAAAGCAACTTCATCGACATAAGGATGATACTGCATATCCCCCAAAAAGAACCCGTAACCACTTACTTTAGTGTGGTGTGCAGAGTTACCGTTGTGCTGAAGTTTAAACTACATAGCAATTTAGCCAGCTAGGCCAAGACCTTTAGTGATCTTCAAGCACTTAATTCATAATCACAGGTGAGCTGTTGTATGCTAGCCCATGGCTTAACTCGCTCCTGAGTCATGACTTTTCTGTAAAGTGGTTGCAAAACAGTTGTAAATATCTTGTGCAAATCAATGTTAAAGACATTAATTCAGAAGTTTTGTCTCCTTCTGTCTGCTGCCATCCTTGTCTTCTCACTGTCTCTTCATGGTGCATTATGGAAGTCAGCATGAGTAGTTGTGATTTAGGAACAACACCCATGGAAAGCTCATAGCCCAAATTTAAGAAAACCTAATATTCTATGTGCACAAACACAGGTGCCCAGGGATGTTGTGGAGTCTGCATCCTAGGAGATATGGCCTGGGCAACCAGCTCTAGTTGTCCTTGCTAGAGGAAGTTGGTTGGACCAGATGACCCCCAGCAGTCCCTTCCAACCTCAGTCACTTTGTCAGTCACAGTTGCAATTCTGTGAGGCAATATGAAAAGCATAAATACCTGTGAAGGTATTGTGCAATTCTTTTTCTGCTTATGAGTTTGTTTATGTGTTTATTTGAATTTTTAGTGCCCTGAATTCACTGAGTGAAAATTTTGGAGGTATCCATGAATACTGGATTTAATTTTTGTAGTCATCAGGCAATAGGAAAGGTACAGCAGTTCCCAGAGGAACTGCCCCACTGATTGAGACCTTCCCCCATCTTTGAAATACAGCTTTAAACTCAGAACAACAGTAGATGAATGGCAATGAATAAATGATGCCAACAATTTGTGTGGAGGCCAAAGAAAATATGAGGGGGCCCCCAATAACTTCATCTCTGAATATGCTGCAATGCAGCTGTGAGCAATAAGTTCACTTTCTTTTCAGGCATTGTACACTACATCTGAAATAGTTTCTGAACTTAGCACATAGTTTCCTGACCATCTATTATTTTCCTTGGGGATCAGGAATCTTTCAAGCATTGCAGTGAAGAGTTTGATATGAGCAGATTGTGCATCAGGGACATGGGTGGTGGTCTGCTGCCCGATCTCACAAGTTGCAGAGCTTGGAGAAAGTCACTATTTAGACATATTAATATAATTTTATTGCTGGCCCTATAATTTATTTTGACTCATCTGAACAGTGTCCAATTTCGTACTATTTTAAGCATGTGTGCAGAGAAGTCATGCAAATACGTCAGTTTTCTCTCTGTGTGTGTTTAGAAGTATCTCATTGGGAATTTGGAACTAGATAAAATCTGTCTTCTACAATCTGTTCAAGGTCTGCATTCATAGCAGTGGTTGCCATTTTAAGAGGTGAACACACAGCCGAAAGGTGTCCCTTCATACACATGCAAAGGGCTATTTTGTAAAAAACTGCATTTAAAGTATATTTTATTTCATGATCATGAAATCAGATTGATATTCTAAGCAGCAGCATTTATCTCTACATTGGAAGTTTTCATTAAATCCTTAACACATTTTGAAAATTAATACATAAGTGAAATAACTTATGAAGAAGCTACCTAAGTGCGGTTTGAATTAAATAATTCTATGAAATAAAATCAAAAGTAAGCAGCACTATGAAGCTCAGACAGAGAAAAGATAATACTTCTTTTGATTCTGAGTTGTGCTGCTGCTTATAGTGGCATCATCCTCTCCCAGCAAAGTGCACTGCTGGACTCGTCAGCTCATCAGCTAACAGTTTTAGAATAGGAGATTTTTATTTCCTAACTCCTTTTCATTTTCCTAAATTGAGAGGCACTTCTTCCCCCATCTGCCACTTATCTCTGGAAAAGGCAAGTGCAGCCTACAACCTAAAAGCAACTAAATGTTTAGTTAGGGCAAGTATTCACTACTTACAAGACTGTGGTTCCTCTGTTCCCTTCCATTTTTCTTTCCTGTGGCAAAATCTGCTTTTTTAGCCCATTTGGTAGCTCGGAAGTTTACTGTGATGTATTGTGATATTTAGTTGATGATATGTAGAATGGATGTTTTAAGGGCCTTTCACAGCAAACCTTGTCTTTTTTGGATGCAGCAGGCCAAGCTTGGTGAGTCAAAAGCTAACTTCAAGACCTGCAAGGATGTATTTTCTTCATTCTTTCTTCCAGACATAGAGTTCTTATTTCCCAGCAAAACCCCTCGACTATGCACTATTTGGAGGAAATTAAAGGGCTTTGCATACCTATAATCCTAAATGATTGTGGTGTAGGGACTGCAGGATGCAAAATCTTTGGGGCAAAAATTTGTATTTTTCACTTGTGCCTAGCCTATAGTATGCCTTGCTAATGATGAAGGATTGAAAAACGTTGATGATAAAGAGAGCTTTTGGGACAAAAATAAAGGGGTCATTTGGAATTTTGATTAGTGAGAGAAAGAAGGACTAAAACCACAGAAGCCAAGAGAAAACATCTTCAAAAGTAGAAGACAAATTGCCCCCTTCCACCACTGCCACAACAAGCTTGAAAAGGAAAGGAAAGAAGCAATCCTATCTAGGAGATTCAAATGGATAATTTCTCAGAGAAAGGTATAATCCCACAATATACTTGGAAGAGAACAAAGACCCAAAACCAACCAACCAACCAACCACTCCCTCCCACAAAAAAAAACTTGAGAAACACTTGAGTGAGGTGAAGAGCAGAAATTCAGATATTCATTCATTTGGTGAAAGCCAAATGGGATCAGGGATAACAGCCAGAGCTGTGAAATTCCCAGATTTGATTGGCAAGAATGCGCATTGCTGAGAGACTTTAGGAGCTTTGAATTAAAATTTATTTGATCCTGAAATCCTACAAGCAGAAATTGAAGCAACTTCTGCTAGGAATCAAAGCATTCACTCTAACCCTGTAGAACTTCAGTTTCTGGATATCTTCTAGGATCCAGCCACCCTTTCCCTTCCTTTTCCCCTGAGCAATGCAACTCAAACACCAGGCCTTGCCAAATGACTAGTCTGAATGTTTGCAAAACAACTTGAGTGTTGTCTGTGAAAACAAATGCATATCTGGCACAATTGCCATTGACATCTTCACAGCTGGATCTTGCATTTGTCTGTCATTAGGTCCTAAGAACAGTCTACACACTTGGTCTATGCTGAACTTGCTAAAATCTACACAGAGAGAGATAATGAAAGGATTTAATACATTTAATTGCAAGCAATATTTAATTAAAATATTAGTAATAAACTTTGGTGCCTCCCCCCACAACACACTGGATAACACAAGTTGCTTAGCCTATTTTAGTGAGAACAAGTCACAAAAATCACTACCTTATGAAAACTGTGTTCTTCTATATACAATAACTTCCGATCTTCCAGTCTTCCAATAACTGTGATTTTTAATTTTACAAGACTGTATTTCTCTATAATTCTTTACATTTTTTAATCCATTGTGCACACATAGAAGATTAAATAATGCTGCTGTATGTGCTGAGAATTTTCTTTAAGAATGTGAAATTTAGATATGGGAGTGATTTTGAAGTCTAGAAAACTGAAAAATATAAGAATATTTCTTGTATAGGAAAAAAAAAAAACCCAAGAGAATCATGTCAGTGTCCTAGAAGGGGGCAAGTCTTCTCCTAAAGCAACAGGAAGGAAGAAATTTAAAGTTTCTGCAGTCATAACTGCAGCTGAAAGAAGAATAGACTCCCAAACATCTTGACAGATCAGGCCATAAGGATTTTGCACATTCACTTCCAGCATTTAGTCAGCACATGTGGGTTTGTTAATGAACATAAAACATTTTTTTTATCTTCTTCTGTCCCCTGAATGCCGAAGTTCTGGTCATTGGTACCTGAATAGTTAGATAGCTGTTTCTGTTTCCAAAAGATATTCAGTTGAAATGAAATACAACTTGAAATAGATACATTTTGACATAACTTGCAGCAACTATTTCTTTTGCAATTTATGACATCTTCACACTGAAGAGAAAGACAAGTGTGAGCTGATCGCTGGGTACACTGCATGCTCTTCTCCTGACACTCTCCACCAGGAAACAGCTTCAGCTGGAGCAGGAGCGGGTGAAAGACAAGGCAAACTGATACAGCTTTCAGGTGACTCTCCTGTCAGGAGGATTTACTGGGAAGGGAAGGGAAGGGAAGGGAAGGGAAGGGAAGGGAAGGGAAGGGAAGGGAAGGGAAGGGAAGGGAAGGGAAGGGAAGGGAAGGGAAGGGAAGGGAAGGGAAGGGAAGGGAAGGGAAGGGAAGGGAAGGGAAGGGAAGGGAAGGGAAGGGAAGGGAAGGGAAGGGAAGGGAAGGGAAGGGAAGGGAAGGGAAGGGAAGGGAAGGGAAGGGAAGGGAAGGGAAGGGAAGGGAAGGGAAGGGAAGGGAAGGGAAGGGAAGGGAAGGGAAGGGAAGGGAAGGGAAGGGAAGGGAAGGGAAGGGAAGGGAAGGGAAGGGAAGGGAAGGGAAGGGAAGGGAAGGGAAGGGAAGGGAAAGTTACGGGAAGGTTACGGGAAGGTTACGGGAAGGTTACGGGAAGGTTACGGGAAGGGAAGGGAAGGGAAGGTTACGGGAAGGGAAGGTTACGGGAAGGGAAGGGAAGGTTACGGGAAGGTTACGGGAAGGTTACGGGAAGGTTACGGGAAGGTTACGGGAAGGGAAGGGAAGGTTACGGGAAGGGAAGGTTACGGGAAGGGAAGGTTACGGGAAGGGAAGGGAAGGGAAGGGAAGGGAAGGGAAGGGAAGGGAAGGGAAGGGAAGGGAAGGGAAGGGAAGGGAAGGGAAGGGAAGGGAAGGGAAGGGAAGGGAAGGGAAGGGAAGGGAAGGGAAGGGAAGGGAAGGGAAGGGAAGGGAAGGGAAGGGAAGGGAAGGGAAGGGAAGGGAAGGGAAGGGAAGGTTACGGGAAGGTTACGGGAAGGGAAGGGAAGGGAAGGGAAGGGAAGGGAAGGGAAGGGAAGGGAAGGGAAGGGAAGGGAAGGGAAGGGAAGGGAAGGGAAGGTTACGGGAAGGTTACGGGAAGGGAAGGGAAGGGAAGGGAAGGGAAGGGAAGGGAAGGGAAGGGAAGGGAAGGGAAGGGAAGGGAAGGGAAGGTTACGGGAAGGTTACGGGAAGGGAAGGGAAGGGAAGGGAAGGTTACGGGAAGGGAAGGGAAGGGAAGGGAAGGGAAGGGAAGGTTACGGGAAGGGAAGGGAAGGTTACGGGAAGGGAAGGGAAGGGAAGGGAAGGGAAGGGAAGGGAAGGGAAGGGAAGGGAAGGGAAGGGAAGGGAAGGGAAGGGAAGGGAAGGGAAGGGAAGGGAAGGGAAGGGAAGGGAAGGGAAGGGAAGGGAAGGGAAGGGAAGGGAAGGGAAGGGAAGGGAAGGGAAGGGAAGGGAAGGGAAGGGAAGGGAAGGGAAGGGAAGGGAAGGGAAGGGAAGGGAAGGGAAGGGAAGGGAAGGTTACGGGAAGGGAAGGTTACGGGAAGGGAAGGTTACGGGAAGGGAAGGGAAGGTTACGGGAAGGTTACGGGAAGGTTACGGGAAGGTTACGGGAAGGGAAGGGAAGGGAAGGGAAGGGAAGGGAAGGGAAGGGAAGGGAAGGGAAGGTTACGGGAAGGTTACGGGAAGGTTACGGGAAGGGAAGGGAAGGGAAGGGAAGGGAAGGGAAGGGAAGGGAAGGGAAGGGAAGGGAAGGGAAGGGAAGGGAAGGGAAGGGAAGGGAAGGGAAGGGAAGGGAAGGGAAGGGAAGGGAAGGGAAGGGAAGGGAAGGGAAGGGAAGGGAAGACTAAGGAACAGATGAGCAAGGAGCAATATTTCAGAACAACTGTGTGAGCAATTATGTGAAGTCAAAGAAGAAAGTTTGACCAAGTTCTGTTGTGTGAGCAAAACCAGATTTCCTTGAAGGTCTGAGTTTGTGCTGTACAGCTTTGTAGGGACTGTGCTTGAAATTGGGAGGGAGATGAAACCTGCTCCAGGATCCATCATAAAAGCCTCTGGAAGTTTTATATTCTTGTAAGCTAAAGAGTGAAATCTTTACATTAAAAAATGTGATTACTAATGTTCTGATAATTTATAAAATTGACCTCTTCTATAAGCTGAATACTGCCCATCCTCTCAGATGTTTCGCTTGTTCCCACTGTCAGACTTCCCCATTTTGCCTGAGCCTCCTTGTTTTATCACACATCTTAGCCTTTTATATGTAGCAGTTCCTGCCTCACTTATTCTGTAATGAGTACATTGTGCTGTATGATGCACAGAGATCTCAGAGATTGCTCTAAACCCCTTGTGCACCTCTACAAAGAGTTTTAAGATGACTGTTTTCAAGAGAGAGAGCTTAACAGGAAGAAACTGCACAGAGGCTTAGCTAGGTCTGTACAGTACATCTGCCCCTCTAGGTGGGGTTTCCCTCCCAGCAGGCAACTATTAAAACTGAGCAGATTAGATATTACCTCCAGGGCGAGCTAATCATTCCTTCCCAGCAAATTTCTTGTTATTATTCCAAACCCAACCCACAAATTAGCAAATGAATGTGACACCAACGAAAATAAAACCAAGTTCCAATTTGTGTGTTTGAATTATGTATATTTATTATGCCTCCATGCGCAAGGATGAGGTTTAAAAATAAATAAATATCAAGGTTCTCCAGTTTCAACAGATTTTGCTGCATTTCCATTAGCTGCAATGACAAGGACTGCAATTTCTTCTTCCCTGGTGGAATCAGTTAATTACACATGTCTGCCTAGTGCAGTTGGTAGGGCAGAGACCCCATGGAACAAACAGTATTGGATAAAATAAGGAAAGGGATATCTAGCAAACTTTGATGCTGGTCTGGATGGTGAACCTACATCCAGAATGTTCTTTTGACAGCTTTCATACCCATTAGAAAATTGTGTGTGTGCAGACTGATCCACTTCACTATTGTCTTGCCAAAACTGCTTCTTCATCTGACATTCTATGCAAAGTTGGAGTAGGAAAAAAAAAAAAAAAAGAGAAAAAAAAAAAGAAGAAAGGAAAAGATCCTATCCACAGTCATTGAAGAAGCATCCTGCTGCTTCATTGTGAATGAACCCTCTGAAATCTCTGGATGGTGTTTCCTCTTTTCACTAGGGTATTATGGAAGATGGGAGTAAATCTTCATTGACTTCAAGTCCATTTTTCCGACTTCAGCAGCACTTTACCTGGGAAAGCCTGACTAGAAGCTGAATTAAGATTCCAGGATTTTTTGTCAAGTGTTAATGATGGCAGCTGCATTAAACTGGCTACCTGTACCACCAGAAACATGCTGGCAGTAGCTCCCACCTAATGCAGTCGGAAGAAGACAATAATGAGCTTCAGTCAAGGCAATTATTTTAAACAAACACATGCATTCACCATGCTGGCTTCCAAATTTTGGCTCATGATGATGACAGGGAAGGGTGTGATATTTGCACCTGACTTTCTCTTTGCCATTTCCTGCTCAACTCCTGCTTTGATCTCTGTCTCAGAATATAATTATGAAGTCTGAATCAGAATCGGGCTCTCATTCCTGCTGCCTCAACTTGCCCTTCTCTCTTGCTCTTAAGGAAGACACAGTGATTTGCAAATGCTTGCCTTTTATTTTTAGTCCAATAAAATGGACCACCTACAAATTCAGGTTACTTTTTTCTTTTTATTACCTGCTTTTTATAATGCAGCCAACTTACCCCAAAAGTACCCAGTAGGTGCATATAAAACATAATTAATCCTCTGAAAAGAATGTACCTTCTTTGCCTGAAACTATTTTACCAAACCCTTAGGTGGTATACGCTGGCAGAGCTCCACTGAAATCAGCACAGCTATCTTCACTTACAACAGTCTTACGTTTGGTCCAATCTTTTTCTCCCAGTGATGGGTGCACTCTGAGCAGGACCTTCAGTATTAAAAGAATTGGTTCTTGATTACCAATGGGGGCCAGTTAGCATAGCTCTGTTAGTTTAAATTAAACTGCTCTGATTTACAGGTTGCACATGTGCACACACACACAGACACACACACACATCAGCAAACATTGTCTCAATATTTGATGTTTAAAAATATACTTAAAACAGAAAAACATGTTCACATGGCAAAGATATTTTTTCTAAGACTGCGCTAATGTCTGGAGACTAGAACCTTGACGTTCCATGTCCTACACACCATGCTCTATGTAAGTGGTTTTGTAATTACATTATGCTATATTGGTTTATTTAATAATGATAACCAGTTCCTGTTTGCTGAAAAGAGAGTAAACCCGAAGAATTACCAACCAAACCCCAAAGGAGCTGCTTCCCTTAGATGGATTTCTTGGCAAAATTAAGATGTTTTTCATACTGTAAAATTTTGTTCAATCAGGATCAACAATAATAAGAAATCTTATGTTAATCAGGACATATGTATTTATACATATGTACACACATATATACACAAATGCCAGCTCTCATACTGACTCCTCTTCTAAGCTTTTCACTCATCTAGGTGCCTTGTAAAAGAAAGATAAGCAAGGACAGAATCATGATCTACCTCTAACTTTAGACCTTCCATTTTGTAAAAAGAATTGTAATGTTTGCTGCAGACAAACTTTTGCTGACAAAGAGTGTAGAGCTTCATCTTTATTAACCAGAACATCCTAATGTAGCCAATTTCATGTTGCCATCACAATCAGCACACGTCAATTGCTTGTGCCTGTATGGTAAAAGTAGTAGTCTTGGGGGAGTGGTAAGACTGTAGAACAAGACCATTAAATGCATACATAAAAAGGATGAGCCAACAGTTTTCAGCTTCTAAATTAGTGTCCTCCTTATGTTTCCTTTATAAAGTGACAAGCTAAAGGTCAAATACCCAGCAAATACCTGCTATTCCTGACCTTTGAGCCAGAGCAAATCAAATTTAGCTAATCCTCAATCCTTCCTATTGCAGAGAAAGGTGAAGTCTGGGAGGAGTAAACCAAACACTTATTTTTCTTCTGTAGTTTTAGAAAAACTCTACAGATGCTGGAAGATCAGGCATAAATCTAGTGTCATGCATTTTCCCAAAGTTATTGCATTCAGCATAGTTGCACAACTTCTACAATGACACAAGTGATGAAGATCTTGAACCTGTCCTAATTTATGTACAGATTAGATAATATTTTCAATATCACCAGGATAAACTTGCTATTCTTAAACATTGTCTGAACCAACTCTATCCTGTTATCCTTACCTTCTGTTGCTGTAGCTCCACTGGCCTTTTAAAGACAGAACTCTTCATTAAACTGTGAAGCACAGAGTTAAAGGAAAAGCATTTCCATCTCGTTTCTCTGAAGTGGCTGACTTTGAAGTTTTGTAGCGCAAAAGATACAGTTCAGACTGGAGTCAAATACTCGCCACAGGAACTACTGTTCTTACAATAGCAGAGGGTGTGTTACAATGGAGATTTGCTGAATATACAGACTTTTTGAACACAGTCAATATATGATGTTCTGTTAACAAGTTGATCTCTTCCTGGAGTCATCCTTTAGATCCTTTATTACAGGAACTAGTGCAAAAGAGTTTGACTGAAACAGGGTAATTCCTTTGACAGATGTGATAACAATAACTATATTTTCCTTTTTGATGCAAGGATTTTGGTTTCACTTCACATATCTGTATTAAGGGATTTTTTGATGGCCATTTTATCGTACTACTAGATCTTAAGTTGGGATCATTTTGTAACTAGTAGTATTTCAATCTGACAGAAACAGCAGAGAAGAGCTGAGAAATAATAAGGCAGGCTTCTGTAGGCATATCACAGAAGTTTCTTAAGTACTTAGTAACTCTTTGAACAGGATGCAAACCACATAGGAAGATGCCTAACTTTTGTGCTCTAAACTGTTAGTCTGTTAAATTTTCCTAATGAAGGGTGATACAGAGAAATTCTGGCCATGTTTCCACAGATATTTCCTTAAGGAAATGTCTCTATTCACCAAACTTGTAGGGTATATTTTAATAATAATATTTTAATAAGACAGACTCCCCCTCTAGCACGATCTATCAGTAAATGACAGTGTGATGTCAGTGTTGTTTCTCACAACAAAGATAATTTGGAATTTCTGTAGAAAAGCAAATTCACATTCCTAACCTTCCTCTAATCCTTCTGTGCCTTCTCAAATAGCTCATGTCCACTTTTTAGCCATTTTTTCTCTCAAGTCCAAGTAAAAAATAGTTGGGAAAAAAACCCTCTATTTTTTCATATACTTTTAGTAATTCTTAACAGTTAAAGCAGTATATTGACAGTAATATATATAATTTATATCTCATTTCACTGTTAGTTGGATAATTTCTATCTGTAAGGGAAAGAGTCTGAAATTGCCAAACCAACTTAGTTTTACAGTGCACATGTGCATGCGCTCACACACGCAGTCATTTCTCCATATAAATGTATACATGTCCAGGGACATATCCTTTTCCCATTCACAATTCTATATTAAAACAGAATATTTGAACAGTCAAGACAGGACAGAATAATTCAGTCATTGGTAGGCTAAGACACAAAATGGCTGGCCCAGGCTCATTCAGTCACTTCAAGTTCTTTTGGGCTAGTCTGTATCAGTTCAGGTTTTTCATTTGAAAGTAAACACCTTTCTCTAATTTTATTCTGCTAGAAGAGGTGGGTTCTTTTGGAAAACTGGTGACAACAGCCACCAAATGAACAAGCAAACTGTAGTTATAAAGAGAAATTTGATCAATCACAACCTCTCCTTAGGAAAACACACAGTTGCCATCCATTAGTACAGCACAGGAGAACTGACTGTATGATGAAAGTAACACTCTTAAGATGATGCAAGAACAACCAAAAATGGAAATAGCATATATTTACTGGAGTAACACCAGGAGTCAAAGAAAAAAAATCAGAGGAAAAAAAAAAAGGAAACACAAAAGGAAAAAAAACCAAGTTTATAAGCTGCCACTCACAACAGAGAGGTTTTTTTTCTTTCTGATTCATTCCTGCCTCAGCTGTCAGAGGCTGTTTCTGCTTCTGCAAGGTTTTCTCCTAGCACATGAGGAGTCAGTCACATGTGTCTACCCAGTAATGAATTATATTTTGGGTGCAGAAATATCCAGTATGATTGAGAAAAATACACTAATAGGGTATTACAGTGAATTATTCAAAGTTTTGTAACATTTTAGAAAACTATCAATCTAAATCTGAAACATTTATACTCTGCAATTTCTCATTATCTGTTTGTGAAGGACCCTCTATATATCTCACAACAGTGGCTCTGAAAGCATGGGACCCAGTCCTATATGCCTTCAGTTCTTCAAGGTCCTATTGAGTGAAACAGGAATCTTTCTCTGTGATGATGATACTGAGGATTATGATGACAATTTAGTGTATATTTTCCTTCTTTGTACATCTTCAAAGAAAGCAGAAACTATGCGTTTTCTCTCTGCTGCACAGCTCAGTTTCTTGAAAAAAATTGTTGTGGAAAATTTAATTCTTCATGGCTTTTTCCTGGGAAGTAGGTTTTATTAGACAAGTATGTCAGACAAGTGTGTGTCATTAAATTTTACCTCACTTTTCATAAGGGCTTTCATATGCATCCATTTTGCTTTTACTGATAGAAAAAGTGAAGCTGAAGAGTCAAAATTTGTCAAGCAGTTTGACATAACCGAAGTACTGCATTATTTTTAAATGCATATTTTTTTTCAATATACGGTTCCCTGTATATTAACTCAGTGTGTACAAATGGTTATGGATATGTACCGTTTTGCTAAAATACAGTCTCTCATGATAACAAAGAAAAACACCTGCCTTAACAGACAGGCACCTGCTGGTAATATTTTGATATAGATAGACATATCCTTCCTCCTTTGGTAATATAAAAAAGTGAAATACAAATTAGGAATGGTCTTTAGCTGATGGCAATTGCCAAAAATACTACTATTATCCTTTCCTAGCCCATAATTTTGAAATTGATAGATTAGGAAAAAAATCACAGGACAATATTAGTCTAAATACTGATGTCCTGACGCACGATTGCTCCGTAAATGAGATTAAGGGATTCTGTGCTCTGGCTTGTAGACACTTAATTTCTGATTAGATGACTGGAAGAAACTGTTATGTTCAGAACAGTTAACTGGAAGAAACTGTCAGAGTGTTGATGTTTTCCAGGGACTGTGGCTCCACAATGCCCGTTAATTCTATTTGGTTTTGTGAGAAAACAAATGGGTTGTGTATACTGCTCTGGGGAATTATGAGGTTTCCTTGCTATTCTGCAACTTTTCTTTAAAAAGTCACTAATATATAAATTATACTGGCATATAAAAGGCATAAACAGGGCCCGATTTCATATGGTGACAAAGGTATCCAGTAGCCCTAAAAGTGAAGCTTGCTGACTTCTCCACTTTGGAAGTCAGAAGACAATTAGAGCAAAGAAAGAGGTCTCTCTTTAAAAAAAACCACACATGCCAATTCTTACTTCTCCATCTTCCTATAACAGACCCAAAACAGCTTTACAAATCTTGCATCCATTTCTGAGAAAAGCTTTTGAAATGTCTATCTACACACCAAAGGCACCTTATTGCCTGAATACAGATTTATAAAACATTGAAATTGTATTCATCAAATAAGCTGCCAAAAAAAAAAAAAAAAAAGAGAAGAAAGTAAGTTATCAAAACTAATGGAGACCCCAAGTATAATCCAATTCTGAGCTAAGGGCCTGAAGTTATAACCCAGGAGATCTGAGAAGCAAAGATTCAACTTTCTCCCTGGGATGTAGATATCTTTGATAGCCAAAAAATAGATGTTCATTACAAGCCAGCATACCTTTTCTGCCCTGCCTTCTTTAGCAATTTAAAAATAATCTGGCTTTGAGTTTGTCACTTCCTACTGTCAGGGATATATACCAAATGGGATATAGTCTTTTGTCCTAGAACATAAGATGCATGCCAGATATTGACATGGAATTGCTTCTGTGAGAACACTTACACTTGGGGATATTGCAGTAATTATCCATTCCCAGCCACCCCACCAGGGAGCAGCTAAACCAGAAGGTGAGGAGGAGAAGCCATGTTCTCCATCTCCCTTTCACTAGAAGAAGGCAAACATAGAGAAATACTGCTCTCTTGGAGCATTCTTGGCTATCAGCCACACCCTTATCAAAGTGAGCTACAATCTATAAAGACTCCACTCACTGCATCACATATTTTTTCTACTATTCCAGCACACCTTAAAAAAGAAAAAGCCAACCCTTACATACTTACTTGCTTCCTAAAGTGATTTCAATAGTTGCAGCTGCTGTGAAATGTGTGCTCTCTATTACAATTATCTTGAGCTCAAGAAAGCTAAGAAAATAGAAAAGGATTTTGTTCTCCACTGGAGACTGTATGATAGTTGGGGTGTTTCTCATTAAAGAAAAGGTACATGTTTTAAATACATGTCAGCAGCAGGAAAGATCTGCACCTCTAAAAAGTTATATTTAGAAAGTGATGGATTTGCTTGTAAAGGAATCACTTAGGGAGAGACTCAGTGTAGCTTTGAGCTAAACCAGAGGATGAATTAGTTTTGTAGCAACAAGACCTACAAGAGGGTTTAGTATTAAATATTAAACATTTCTCCTTTAAAATCCCGAATGGAAATCTGTGTATGATGGATTGATTGAAGTAAATAATCATTCATGTGGCCATGCAAAAGATTTTAACTTCTATTTCAGTCTGGAAAGACAACTTGCTGCTTTTGTTAGTTCCTGGAGTCTGACAGAGCACTGTTGAGCACACAGGTGGGCATCACCCTATGCTCAAAGTATCACAACCTAGCCTTGGAGGACTAGAAGAGAGGAACCCCCTTCTCACCATAGATGGCAATCTTTTGGTGAATTCTTCACCTTTTTGAGAGCCGGAAAGACCAGAGCATGCCAACACGTTTTTTACTTTCCAGAAAGAAAAAATGGCAAATTAGTCAAGAAAACTTTATGGGACGTTTCCAATGTAACAGTTTCTGAAACCATTGCTTCATTTGTCATAGCACTCTAAAGGTTTTTAACAACAGCTTTCAAAAACCAACTCAGATTTCTGTAAAAAGAGGCTTATGTGACAATATTGTCAGCAGCTACTAGCTCCTGTAGAGAACTTTGAAGGCCAAAGGGAATGGAGTCTTTTTAAGCAAAAAAGCCTTGAGAGACCAAATCTTAGAGTATTTTAATGGAAACTGGGTGTCTAGGTCACACAATTTGCATCAGAAAAGCCCTACTTCTGGTCACTTGGTGCCTGCAAACTATTCCGAGTCCCTTCCTCCCTAAATCCTATTAACTCTACCATTTTCAGAATCTCTTCCAGGTAAATCAGTTTTGAGCTGATCAGCATTCCTCTATTAATAATTTCCGGAGCCATGCTGTAAGATTATAAAAAATCTGAGCAACTCAAGCCAGAAAACTTGTAATGAGTTTTGTTTTGTAAGAGATGGCAAAATGGCAGAAGCATTAAACTGAGTAGCAGGAAAATTTGTCTGAGCAGCAAGAAGAGTCTCCTACCTTTAAATTGTTTTTACTCAGTGTAAATTTAGATGTCCCCACTGGTTCACTTGGATCTAGGCTCAGCAAAACCAGCCCTCTTGTTTTAGAGGGATTGAACCAAAGGAATGCTGGTTCTGGCTGCTTTTTGCCCGTTTATTCTAGCACAAGCAGCTGACTTCAGTTGATGCAGCTCAAGTTGCCAGTGCTGTGAAATCCTTTGTTATATATCTCACTTTCTCAGTTACATCCACCAGATAAAAATGTTTATGGTAGTTACCAATAATCTAGACAGCTGGTCTTTCCCTTTTGTTTCTCCAAAGGGCCACACACACTATAGCTGAGTTTCATGTCTTGTGGTGGGCCAGCAGTAATGGAAATAAGCTTGAATCACTGTGTGGGTAACACATGGGTAACTAGTAGGCTAAAATCACCACAATTGTGTTGTCTGGTTTATATGAGATGGATGGAATATTTTCTTAAGTTGGCATTTATTTCACATTTTTTTCCAAAGAACATATTTGTTAAGGTAAAGACTGAGATAATCCTTAAGGTATTTCAGGCTTCATTTACCAAAATGCCCATCCGTCATAACAGCCTACCACTGTTGTCAAATGAGGTGTCTAGGCTTCTTCTCCTGCTCATCCTCCAAGCTCACATCTGGTACCAGCTACCATTGGAGAGTGGAGAGTGACTGACCTATCGGAATGTACACAGCTAGAGTGTGACCCTTGCAGGGAAAAATGTAGAAAGGAAGGAGACCATTGCCATACCCCTTTCTCAACAACAAAATGGTGTATTGACTCATCCCATTTGAAACAGAGCTCTCTCTGATTCAGTTACTTCTCTCACATTTCTTTGCTTGGTGCAATGTTGTGAGCCAGGTGACAGAAGCTTCCCCAGACTCTATGGGACTGTACTCGGTGTGAACCATAGAATCCTAAACTCCTAGAACATCAGCTAGAAGGAACCTCAAGGCTCATCTGGTCCAACTTTCTTGGCAAAAGCCCAGTCCAAACAAGATGGGCCAGCACCATGTCCAGCTAAACCTTAAAAGTTTCCTATGTTGGGGCTGGGAAGATTATGCCAGTGGCTGATTGTTCCCATTATGAAAACTTTTTCTCTTGTGTTTAATTGGGATATCCCAAGGAGAGACTTCAACCCACTGCCCCTCATCTTTTCTATGCAACTCCTTGTGAAAAGCAAGTATTTATTTTCTTTATAGCCACCCTTCAAATACTGAAGCATGGTGATAAGGGCTCCCCTAAGCTTTTCTTCACATCATAGGCTTTCCTGTCCTCTGATCACCTTTGTGGCCATTCTCTGGACCCTATCTAGCCTGTCCATATCTTTTCTGTATAGCAGAGATCAAAAGTGAACAGAGTATTGCAGGTGTAGCCTGACAAGTGCTGATAACAGTGAGTTCTTCATCTCTGCTGGTGATGCTCTTGTTGATACAGCCCAGGATTTCACTGTCTTTACTGCAGTATCACATTGCTCATTCATACTGAGCTCAATGCCCACCAGGACCTCCAGGTCCCTTTCCGTGGATCTGCTCCCCAGTCAGATAGATCCTGGCCTGTGCTGCACTCCTGTATTGTGTTTTCCCAGATGTGTAACTTCACACTTGACCTAGCTGACTTTCATGGGGTTCACTCTCCAAGCCTATTCAGGTCTTCCTGCAAAGTGGCTGTCACTTTCACAGCATCTACCCCCCACTTCACTTAATAGCCTCAGCAAACTTCACCAGGGTGGATTTGAACATATCTTTTACATAATTTATGAAGATAAGAAAGAGTGTTGGGCCCAAATCAATCCCTGGGGAACCCCAGCTGTGCCAGGTTGCTGGTTGGAAAATGAGCCATTGGCCATCCCACTCTGGCACCTCCTTTCAGCCAGTTCCTCCCCTCAGGAACCACTTGTCCAGACCACAGTCGATCCATTTCTGTAGCCAGAAACTGTGGGAAACTATATCAAAAGCCTTGGAAAAATAGGAGTAGAGACTGTCCATCAACTGGGCAGGTTACTTAGTCATAGAAGGCATTCAGTCTTATGATCTGCCCTTGGTGCATCCATGCTGGCTTCCCCCAAATCATGTGATTCATTTGACTTGTGATGGCTCCCAGGAGGATTCATTATGTAACTTTTCCAGGGAATGAGGTGAGACTAATGAACCTATAATTTCCTGGGTCCTCCTTTAAGCTCTTCTTACAGATGAGGGTGGCATTACATTCTTCCAGTCTTATGGACATCTTCCAGCCTCCACAATTTCTCAAATATTATGGAAAGCAGCCTCATAATGGCACTAGCCAGCTCTCCAACACTCTCGCACGGATATTGTCAAGCCTCATGAATCTATAGGGGCCAAGCTTCTGTAAAAGTTCGCATCCCAACACTCCTTAACTAAACTTAGAAACCTGGGCTTTTGTTCCCAAGGTCTGGGGCCCAACTGTGCTAGTGATGACATTGTTAAAGGAACTTTTGAGAACCTCTGCCTTTTCAGTGTTGTTGGTGACTAATTCCCCCTCTTATGTTTAAGAGAGGCCAAATATTTTCTTTCTGTTTCTGCTTGCTGTTTACATATCTTGAGCACCCAAAGAACCCTTTCTTATAATTTTTGACATATCTGGCCAAATTTTAAGTGGAGATTTTGCTTTTCTAACTGCATTTCTGGGTGTTTTGGCAATGCCTCTGTAGTTCTCTGGATACTTGTCCTCTTTTCCATCACTGGTAGGTTTCATCTTTGGTTTTGAACAGAATGAAAATATCAGAGTTTAGTAAAGGGTGTCTCCTGCTCCAGCTACTTCCCTCAGCTTTAAAGGAGAAACAATGTACTGCCAAATAGATTGTGTAGGAGGCAATAGCAGAACTATTGCCATTTGAACAGATATGAGGGCTTATCTAACCTTCAGGCATGGATTTTATTAGCATGGATTTCATTAGTGAATCTTCATCATTTAATTAACAGTGCCAGGAAACTGTAGGAAATGCAGTAAAATAATGTTTTACTACTTCAACACAGTCCCTGGTTCATGGCTAACATTGCTTTCTCAGGTGATTACCAGGAAGGCTTCAGAAGCTACCACAAGCTGACACTCTTCTTGGAGGCTGGGAGAATTCAGTCACTATGAATGTGATTTACCCTGAGACACAAATTTAGCATTGTACAATAATTCATACATTATTGTCTACGTGCATAATATGAATAAATTTCACTATATGCTCCATCTATTTCAGGGTTTGATGTTGCCTTTGGTGTTACTAGTATTGTACATCCTCAGAGTGATGCTCAAGACACATTTACTAGCTTTCTCCTTGAAGCCACAGGTTTGTCTGTTTGCTTTTGTTCAGCCTCTGCTGACTTGAGCACCAAGGAGAAACTAAGGGGGAAATTGGTCAAAATCTTTGCAGTTTGCTCCAAGCACCCTGACTTGGAAGCACCTCCACCTGGCTCTGAACTTCCATTTCCTTGAGGAGCTGATGGTCCACCCAGCCTTCCCACTCCCACCCCGTTTCTGGTGTTTTCCATCCAATGGAGCTAATGGAAGGGCTGCAAATCTTCAGCACTTGTCCTCCATCTACTCACATTCTAGTTCTGCTTTGCTACTGAAACAAAAAGGGAAGGTGTCAAGGAAGAGAAAGCAAATTCTCAAGGAAGACATCAGTGTTGGTAACGAAATAAAACAGTTCAGTAGTCTTTAATCACGAGTTCTGTCTAAAGTATGTGTCAGGTGAAGTATATTTGCCTAACATAAAACCAGCTACATTAATATTTTGACAAAGGAAAAGAAATGACTTCTGGGTTAAGGTTCTGTGGTCTAAATTTCTAAAGACGTGTGAGCAATCTGTATCTTCAAAATTGCGTTTTACATCATAGAACACTTATTTAAGTAAACAAAAATATATCTGTAAGGCAATTTGCTCTTTATTTCTGCTGTTACATATATAGCAAGCAATGTCAAAGATTTTCACGGGAGTGTAAAGGTTATTGTCCATTTATTTTGAGTTTCCTCTAAATTGAGGTATCTTAGTCTAAAGCATCTAAAGAATGAGGGTTAGGGATGCTGTGCATATTGATGTAATGCAAAATATTAGTATCATAAAATCTATGCTTATCAAAATAACATAAAAAGGAACATAGTTTCAATAGCAGGTGTCTGCTTTTAAGTAGGGGTGTTAAAGAATTCTTTCACAACTATAATTAATATGTAAATGCTTTATTTGTACAAACTAGATCTGCCCAGCTCCCAGACTCAGACTATGCTTTTTGAATGCTTTGCTCTCATGACAACATTTATACAGAAAACAATTATAGTATCAAGCTACACATCTACCCTCCAATCAAACTGTGTCTGCCATGACGGACAAAGACAAATGGAAACCCATATTCAACACCCCTAGCAGAGGGCAAGGGCTTAAGTGACTTATTCTTTGACATTAATAGGATAACTTGTGTGCTTTGTAACAAATAGCAACTTTGAGAGTGATACTGTTGATGGAAGGTTGGTGTAGATGGATGTAAACACAATCAGAGATCCCTGCTTGCAGATAAATATTTCTAAAGATAGAATTAGATCAAGAAAAAACCTGACTTTGTCCATAATTTTCTAAACAAAAAACATTAACAAATCAAAATCAAAACTCATAAAGTTTAAAGCTAGAAAGTTCTGAGCTTCATAAGGCCCAGTGTTGACCCATGAGATTCCATGGCAAAATTTTCATCCACCTCCACAGGGCAGTGTCAATGTTTAAATGCTAACTGACCTTTACCTCTTATATTTCAATAAATTATTCTGCACCTTGGAGAATGTAAAAACCACTTAGCTGACTTTTCCAGACCAGAAGAATTTTTCTCAAAAATGTGAATATGTATGAAACATTACAGGACAGTAACACACTGCAACACAGGGGGCATTGGAACATGCTGCCCAGAGAAGCTGTGTATGTCCCATCCCCAGAAGTGCTCAAAGCCACAAGTGTTAAATTAGAGAAGACAGTTAAGCTTTAACAGCACTCCACTAAAATGCCAGAGCAATTTTACATTCTCCATTATTCTTGAAGCTCTCCCAGGGAAAGTTGTGAAAATCTGGGGACTTCCTCTTTCTAGAAAAAGACATTTGCATGTTTCCCCCTGTACATTTTGAATGCTATAGTTTCCAGTTACTGAATCATAGAATGGTTTGGGTTGGAAGGTGCCTTAAAGTTCTAACCCTCTCTGCCATGGGCAGGGACACCTTTCAGTAGACCAGGTTTCTCAACCTGACATCCAACCTGGCCTTGAACACTACTGGAAACGCAGTAGCCACAGCTTCTAAAGGTAAACAGTTCAAATGCCTCACTCACCACCCTCACAGTAAAGAATTTATTCCTCATATCTTATTAAAACCTACCCTCTTTCAGTTTAAAGTCATTCTGCCTTATCCTATCTCTGTGTGCCCTTGTCAGAAGGTCCAGCTTTCTTCTGGAGCCTCTTCAGGAGCTGGAAGGCTGCTCTAAGGTCTCTCTGGAGCCCTCTTTCCTCCAGGCTGAACCTCTCTTCATAGAAGAGGTGCTTCAACCTTCTGACCATCTTCATGGCCCTCCACTGGCCTCACTCTACAGGTTCACTGCAGTCAGGTTAGATTTCTCCCCAAAACCATTCAGAAATCCCCTTTTGACAGCATGACTTTGTACCAACAAGCCTAATTTCCCTCCCTCCCACACCCAATTCCAAGGATGTTAAAGCTAAATGTAAAATAAGCCACAGCAGGTCCATGTTGGGTCCACCAGCTGAGCCACCAGAATAGAAGCCTTTTAGCTGCTTGGGTGGTGAATGGCTTGGTGTATCCCACTTGGCCTGTGGCTCAGTTACGCTATTTTTTACTGAAATCTTAACTCTTTTAGGAATAATAATTTTCATATAGTTCCTCCAAAGTGAGGGCTCAGAAGGGGCATAAAATTAAATATTAGGTGGGGAAAATGTCAAAAGTATGAGGCCAGTTATAGGCACCTCTGGGGCTTGAACCCTCAGATCAGCAGTCAAAACCTACTAGAGGAATTTGTCAGCCTCAAGACAGCCTCGGTACTTGAAAGGTGGGGGCAGGCTGTCTGAGGAAATCCTTCTTCAAGTATCAACAAATATAAGGCCATAAACCATCCTGGCTTCAATCTGAAGCAAGTCAAATACCAAGACCCTCTGGATAAGAATGCTGTTTTTAAAAAAACTCAGTAGAAGAAATTTTAAAATACAGAATGTTAATAAGAGAGCTACAGAAGAGAGGAATATCTGCTGTAATACTGACCAGTCTGTGTCTTTTGTGAGTCAATGTTATGTACTTGATCACAAAATCTACTGCTTCCTGCAATATTATGTACTTGATATTACATTTTATTTCAAAGGCTTTAGGTTTTGAACTGTAATTTCTAAGAAAGTGCTCAGTCATGTATGAAAGACAGCCTTCTTTTTAAAACTAATGATAAATCTTTATTATCAATATAATTCTTATTGAGATCGATGATAATTTTACCAGAAGCATAAAACTAACATGTTCGTTCTACAGTTTGAAACTTCCTTTTGCTCTTCTGGATCATAAATCTCATTTGTTCCCTCCTTGTGTGCTGAAGTCACTGAAAATGATGCAAAGTACTTTTACATTACCAGTCCAAAACTTGTTGTGCACTGAAAGACAAGAATATAAGAGAGACATGTTTAAACTTAAGTGAAATTAAGTAGCAGTTATTATTATAATTTGAGTCCTGTTGCTCATTTTTCATTAAATACAATAAAATCATTTGAATTTACCATCAGGTTAGTAATTTGCTCTATCTGGATGTGGAAGAAATCCACAGACAGTTGTCAGTTTAGGTGCCACTTTTCTCACAGTATTTAGAATCACAGAATCATTTAGGTTGGAAAAGACCTTTGAGGTCATCAAACCCAATCTTTGTCCAATCACCACCTTGTCAACTATACCCTGGAACTATGTGCCACACCCAGTTGCTTCTGGAGCTCCTCCAGGGACAGTGACTTCACCTCCTTGCTGGGCAGACCATTTAGAGCTTAACCATCCTTTCAGAGAAAACATTTATCCTGATGTCCAGCCTGGCCCTCCCTGGTAAAGCCTGGAGCCACTTTCCTTTGTCCGGTTGCCAGTTGTCTGGGCGAAGCAGCTGACACCCGACGTGCTACAGCCTCCTTTCAGGCAGGTGTAGAGAGTGATGAGGTGCCCCCCAGCCTCCTTTTTTCCAGGCTAAACAACCCCAGCTCCCTCAGCCACTCTGCGTACCACCTATTCTCTAGATCCTTTGCCAGCTTCGTTTCCCTGTTAGGTACAATCGTTAGGCATGTGTGCTATACAGCTGCACAAACACACACAGAAGCACACTTGCAAGTACCTTCCATGCATCCTTAGGAGACCCAAAGATCTCAAAGGTTGTGTTTGGCTACTATTTATGTGAAAAATGTATGTAAACTATGATGAAAAGCAGAGAAATATTTAAGTTACACCCAAGCAGGGCAAATCTGTAAAGCTTGAAATTTGTCATTATTCCTTGAGGTGAATCTGATAGCTGAATAAAGCAATATTTTCTTTTCTTTTCTCAGTCACTTTGATTCAGAGTATGAGGACAAAATGAAAGACTTCATTATTATTCCTAGAAGTCAAATTCAGAAGCTCTGAAAGATTATATATGCACATCGAATAGTATATAATTTGTGCTTTCATATCCTGAGTTGGGACAATAACACACACAATGTCTGTGCTGTTGTGAATAAAGTTAGGCCATGCAGTCTGCTGGATTGAAAACTGCTGGTTTACCTTGTTTTCATTTTTACTTTTTTTTTTTTTTAATCCTGTGTGTGCATGAAGAATTCTTTCTTTTAAAAATATTATTATTCAAGTGCATGCTGAAATTGAATCATGCTATTCTTACATAATTTTTCATTGGATTGTTGCAAGCTGTAAAGAAATCCAATTAAAGTTCCCTTGCAGGCACAGGGCCTCATTCAGGATGCCTTTATAAAGCTGGCTTGTTGGATTGTATGGCATGCCTATGAATTGAGAACCACTGCAACCCTGTCCCATTCCTTGTCCTGTGTGACATGATGGAGAGAGAGGGAGCTAACAATGTTTCAACGAGCTTTATTATCAGAAAAACATAAAGGCTGTGCCATCATTTCTGCTGCCATGGTTTAGAATATGCATGCGAGTGTGTATTTGCAGACAGCTTTTAGCTCTGTGTGGTTCACACGCTATCCTCTGCATCTGACATTCAACTTCTTTATACTAGGGACGCATGATTCAAGGTTTTATTCAAATGGTGAAGATGATGCACACAATCTCTGTTGAAGACAAGGTTAGTGGAAGCAATTTTTAGAATAGCATTCTAGTTTCCCAAGCTGCACAAATGTAGTGCACTCTTTTCCTATTGCAAGGAAACGACTGCAAAATTTCTGGACTTATATTACACAGCAGTCTGACTGCTGCACTATTTGTCTGTGTGCCTTGCTTCTCATTTAAACATCATTGAATGATCCCAATGATCAGCAGGCTTACTCTGGCCAGCTTCAGCAGGGCAAGGCTCACCTTCATCCATGGAAACATACAGAGCCACCTTCTGTCACCATCAGACTTTGCCTTCAGTATTTGTAACCACTGTGTATCTTGCATGTAAAGGACATTCTGGGTTGAAAAATAGGAGTGCTTTGGCTCGATCAATCTGCTTCTTCTCATTGCTGAGAAAGAAGGGGCAAACCTTGTTCTATAGGCTCCAAACACTTTCCACATCAGAGATTACTTGTTGTAAGGAACAGAAGTATTAATTTACCCAGTAACTACAACTGCCTCCTTTCACCTTCTCAGACTTCTATATCCTGGAGCTGGAAATAAGCTGTAAGATGTGGAATGCAAAGATGATAAAGATCAACCACTATATCTTCCTGTTAATGTGGAATTGATTTCCGTGCTATATTTCCTGGTGTTTTTCCAATCTACTTTAAATGTTCCCAAGTGTTCTTTTCCCTTGAGAAATTATTGCACTGTCTAATGTTATGATGATGATGATGGGCGAAGGTTAGTCCAAATCTAGTTCAAGAACTGAGACAGAGATGTATGCAAATAGTCTTACTGCCTGCGATTTTCTTCTGATAGTCAATCTAAATTTTTCTTCTTTTAATTTCTTCTCATTATTGCTCTGGTTATACCCCTGAAACTAAGCTAAATAATTAATTGTCATTTTCATTTGCTTCAATGGGAGCCATTCACACATATCAGAGGACAAATTTTAGCCCTTAATAAAGAAATGAACTATTGTCTCATCAAGCAGATACTGAAAACGCTGGCTTACACCTGGTCACACAAGAGAATTGAAATCTAACTGTTTACATAGATCATTTGTCCTAAGAGTCACCTACAAGGGTAGTATTCTATAGATTCTTTATAAACTCAGTCCAGAAAAGTAATGTAAATTAAGTCAGAGTACTCGCCCCAAAACCATATTTACACACTAATTTTGCATTTCTTTAGCACAACTTGAGTTTAGTGCCATAGAATGGTTAGTGTGGATGTGGTTTTTCATTTTCTAGAAGCATGACACCAAGATATCCTCTTGACCATCTGCTACATTATTTTCTAACACAGAAGTCTATCCCTCCTATCTAAGTCAGGACTGTGCTGAAAAAATTAATTTGAAGCAAGTTTTTGACAGTAGGTTGATCTTAAAAGGATACTCATTGGAATCCTTTTTGGTATTGGCTGTATCAAATAATTAACTGTTATTCAACAAATCATGAGAAGCACTGCTAACAGTTAGGGAGTGTAGGGGATCAGTGACAAAGCTGGAAAAATAGATAAGACAATACATTGTTGAATTGAGTAATGCATGTTGACTGCTAACAAGAAAAAGGAGAGAATGTTTGTCACTTTTTAAATGGAAATTCTCAGGCAGTCGTGTAACCAGAAGTTATTTCAGACTGAAATAGACTGTAGTCTGTTTTAGCCACACTTCTGTCAGAAAAATGCAAATAGAAACAATCTGGACTCAGTACGTAAGAACAGAAAGTGTCCTTGAAAATGGTATAGTCATTAAACTGGTCAAATGTCACTGAGAAAGCTGTGTTTATATTTAGTGTACATTTCCATGGGCTGAGGAAAATACTTCCTTGGAAGGAATATAACCAAGGACAAACATGACTCATAGCAGACTTTAATAATGTCTGAGATGAAGGGCTTGCTTTTTTTTTCATTCTCAGAGGATGAATTTAGTGTAATACTGGGTTGCTCTCTGACTTGCTAGGCAGTGTGTGGTAGGGAGGACTGTTAGAGACAGAGGGGGAAGCAGTGCATCTCCCCCAGCTGAACAGATTCTGGGAACTTGGCCTTTTCAGACCCTGCATACACTGTTGCTGACTCAGTTTCACCTTAGACTTGCTTTCAAAGACAAGTTCAAACCAAGGGTTTAGGCCCAAAACAGGTAATCCTTAGCTTTACCTGGAGTTTTCTTGGGACAGACTATGTGTAACCTTGTGAAGGACATGGCTTCCCCCTGCTCTTCAGCCTCTGCAGCTTTAAGCACAAAGGCTGAAGTCATCCCATCTGAGTCTGGCGCTGGAAGGAGTCAGAATCTTCCCTTGGGAACACCAGGCCATCAGGAATTAGAGTGATGAGCCATGCAAGCAGCGAGAGTAAAAGAAACAACCTAAATGAGAGAATATGAAGCACAGAAACTACCACTCTGCTTGTTTGCTTCAGTTCTTTTTGCTGGGTGAAATGACACCAACAGGATTAAGTCTTGCACTTTAATTTGGCAGTAGCATAGGACAGTAGCTTCTGAAATTTGGAATTTAAATCTTCAGCTTCTCCCACTGCCCAACACCATGGTTGCACCTCCCCACTTAGGAGTTAATAAAATTTCCTTTTTAACTTTCCAGGTCCGACAGGCCAGCCACGTCTCTTGTAGCTTGGATAACCACCAGAGGTCAGCAAACCACATTCCAGGGATTACCGAAGTGGTAAGATAAATTACTGGGTTTGGAGCCACGTGTTTTGTTTTGAGTATTCAGAATACTGTGGTGGGCCCCAGACAGAGTTAGAGTAGCATTGCCAGTGGGAGAAGAGCTAGTTCTGCAAGACTCAGCTCTGCTACAAGGGTAGAAACACCGTGCTTTAGCCTGCTTTGCACAGGCTCCCACAGGCCACGTCCTTTGAAACAGGCTGAATTCCACAGAAGTAGTCCAAACCAGGAATATTCAAATATAGCAATACCACTCGATTTTTCTGCAGTTCCAGGGGAAGGAAGCCTTTCAAACTTGCTAAACTTCGTCCTGGCCCACCATGAAATATTGTCCGAGGGGAACTTGAGAGCCCATCGTGTGGAAAGAAGCTGGGAAAGATAAGGAATTTCTTCCACTTCCCCCATTCCCAGAATGAGAATCTTAGAAGAAAGAATTGCATGGGGTCAGATGTGAAAACTGTCCCATTGCTGGTTCCTGGCTCATGTTTTTTCCAGTTTTTATATGCCAATTGGCCTTGTTGAGAGGTCTGATTAAAGGCACATCTATGTCCAGGGCATATAAATATTCTTTACCATTGCTAGAAACTGGGCTGGGAGTCAGCTGCAAGTGTATCTTAAAAACATACATGAGTGAATTGGACAGAATAAACATCTAGCTGAATGGGTGCCTTTTTGACTCTGTAGAAAGATTTAGAGGTAATATGTAGCAGTTAAAAGATACAGGAGGCTGGAAAGGAAGAAAGAAGGAGGGGGGAAGCAGGGCTGGGAGAATTTCTCTGAAATGTGTTCTGCATAATCTAAAAGAAAAATGTATTTAATTTGGACCCCAAATGCAGGCCAAAGCGACAGCATCTAATAGGGGAAACATGATTTAGAGGTCAGTTTATAAACTAAACAAATTTACTGAGTTTCATAAATGAATCCCATGGCAAGATCCCAAATTTTTTTAATAGTTGGATAAAAAATATTGTATGTTAAGGAGGGAAATCAAGATGGTTTTTAAGCTGATGTCTTTAGAAATATATGTATATAGACTTTTTTATAGCTCTTGGCATATAAAATAAGTCATTATTCTAAATAGAAAAATATTGATGATGTCATAGGAGCCATTGCCGGACACATCAAGCTGATCTGATGAACTGGGAAATCAATAGATATTTTCCAAACGAGATGGCATTTCTTTTAATTGGTTGTGTGAACGCGATATACTGCAGAGGGCAAACATTTAAAGTTAATTTTCATTTGGCTTGGATTTGTCTATGTGTGGTTTTATTATTTCTTTACATAGAAGTTTTTTAGTTTAAGTCCTGATTTTTTCTATCAGTTTAGATATAAATTCCTTATCAGAATAGATGAAATAGCACCTATGTATTTTAGACACTCAGATAGTAGAGCTTTGGGAGCTATGTGAATAGCTACCAAGATTAGAAAGTATTGAAGATTTTACCCAATAATTCCTATGCTCCTTCAGACCGATTGAAATTTTTAAAGTCAAATAAGTCTTTTAATTTCACCTCCATAACAGATACATAAGCAGTTGTCCTCATCTCCCATAGCAAGTGAACATCAGAATTTGAAACAGAAATCCCAGCTCCTTAGACTTTAAACTAATTTCTAGGTTGTACAAATGGCACACATCGTAGATCAATATACTAACATACAATTCAAGTGTTATTAAGTAATATTGCATGCCCTCCAGAGCCTCTAAGACTCAGAATGTTTCAAGGGCATATGATAATGAAACCCTTGTAAAAAAACACTGTTGATCAGTAAAGGATGCTGGGCAGGGACCTTATTTGTATGAAGTATTTTAGCTTTATGGTTTTGCATGTCAGATTATAAGTAAAAGAATCTGAGAAACATTTGTTAATTCTTCAGACAGCTAGCATTTTTTGTGTAGTTCGTCTTTCATCAACTTCGCATTTCTCCCTCTGAAGGGGGTGAGAAACAGAGCTGGTATTAATCTACATGTGCTAAGGTACATGCAAATGTATGGTATAATATAATTTTTTATTTTTTTTGTTTAATTTTTAAATAAACTTTTATATGGATTTTGTTAATACAAAATTCCTTTTGTTAAAGGAAGGGATTCAATTTATTTCTGCAATTATAATGGTAGAGCAATTTTGCTGTTTCAGCTGAAGTGCTGCTAATTCCTGCAGATATACTTTAGACTTCATATCTTATGGAATTTGTTTGCTGATTGTATTCCTAGAGAAAATGGCAGTTACTGTTACTTGGGGTGGTTTTGTTATGAAGTTTTCTAATGCTGTCAAATGTGAGCATTGTGACTTCACTGGGCTCATTCTGCACTGGTGCTAAACACTAATTTTCTATTTACTTGCCATAAATTTCATACATTTGCCCCCAAATTTTGCTGCCTACCCTCCTGCTGTTTTAAATCTCCTGAAATAATTTAATTCCCAATTTGATTATGGTTTGCCTTCTCCTTATGGATAAATATTAATTTATTAAAGAAACTCAGTCATTCCACTTACATCTCTTCCCTATTTGATACTACTGAATATAATAATGTGAAGTACTATTATTTATTTACACTGCAGTAGTGGAAGATGCTTTGAGGACATTGCTTTGTTTGTGTCCAGGTATGATGCACTTCATCATTAAATTGCATGAAAGCCATAAAACATTTACATCTCTTAAAACATGTGAAATCTCCACAGAATTTAGCAATACTTTGAGACCACCCAGTTATACTTTCTATTAGTTATTTTTTGCTGATCAGTTTCATGTTCCAAAACATCCATTGTTTACACATAACATGTCTAGAGCTGCTTCCAACATTTAATTAATTTTCTTAATATGTAAATAATATACCTAAGCATTTATAAAATGTCTTTGACTACAGCATCTAAGTGCTTAGTATGTGTGACTTACTAGGGATAGTGATCTTTTTTCAGCTTCTGAGGAGATGACACCAAAAGCAAGATTCATCTATTGCGGAAATTTAGTAGAGCCACAGTGCAACTTTCAGGGAGCTCAGTTCTGTCTGGATAAAGAAATTCTGTTTGCTGCTGTTAGGGATATTAAAAAGTCAATGGTTATAACCATGGACAAAATGATCAAAACTGCATTCTAACTTTGCATCTCTAAAATTATACAAATTCACCTTTGTGCTCACAAAATCTAGCCATCTTAGTTTATAGCGAAAATAATTTCTGAGCTAACTGATGGTATTTCAGATAAAAACACCTTGGAGAACAGATGTGATCCTTGCACTTACACATTTCATAGAAATAATTTTTCTGGCTATAACTTGGAATGCTGGATCCATATTTGATAACAAAGAAGGGGTGTTGGCCTCACCCTGGCAAATACTTGACCACCTCGATGAGTTAAGATGCCTCCATGTCCCTGTTGTGCAGCATCTGACAGAAAATGCCAAGTTTCGTGCTCTTGGTATCTTGCAAAGCTTTTATTTCTTCACAAACCATGAAGGTAGGAGTTCTTTTTCTGAACGTCTGAATACAGCAATAGCTGCATTCCTTGCTTATCTCTTGTTTATTTTTAATACACCTTGGCTGCATTTTGCTGGGCATGCTGTTTTGTATGTGAAACAGAGATTTAGTATCATATCTTGAATCTTTAACACCACTCCTTTGGAAAGAAACCCATTCTCTTAAGTATTCTGAAAATGCAGCTGTAATTCTTGAGTGACTCTATGTAAAACTACAGCTTCTTTTTCCACTTGGGAACAGATGAGGAAGGTTATGTTTATGTGGTATGAGGAAAAGGCAAAAAATTCTTGTAGTCAACAATAGCATGGTTGAACAAGTACAGTAACTTCATAAATAGCTGCACTCGTCAATGGCAACAAAAGTTGTTCAGGTTAGTTGAAAATCAAAATATTAGAGAGATGACTCAGACTTAAACAAACCTTTTTTTCCATTGATTTTATGGACTTTGCATTTCTGGGTATGGGTATGATGGGTGAACAGTGAGGTGTAAGGGATTATGAAGATTTTGCTGCAGCTCAAGGAATTAGGCAGCAGCCAGAGCGCCAGTTTATGAATCGCAGCTCTGTCGCTTCCTCCAGAGAAAAGTGGTTTTAGCCACCGGTATACACCTCTGCCTCCATTCTGCCAGCCAAGGGAGGTGTTTCCCTTCACGCCCCTGCTAAACCCCTTCACTGTAACTGCTCAAAGATGTGCAGAGGACATAGGGGTTGTTTGTTGCTTTCCTTTTATTCTTCGCAAACCTGCTTTGCTGCCTAATCAGATGACTAACAACACAAAACTCTCACTACAGGAGTTATTTGCCATCATTATTCCTTCTCTCTACATGGGTGATAAAAACCCTTGCAGTGGAACTACAGTCTAAAGAAAATAATAAATACATCTCTCAAATTACACAGGGAATGACCATTCATCCAAGAGCTGGGATTTCTTGGCTCTGTCAACAAATTATCCATCAAAACACTTGCAAATTACAGGAAACTGAGGCCTTTAATTGACTGCAGAATGACTGTGTCATTTGCTTTTGTAAAATAATTTGGGAATTGCTTTTAATATGTTTTGGCTATACTATAACTTTATAGGTTGAGCAGCCAGTGTAGAAATCCCATTCAAAGCTGAATTGCAGGGGAATGGAATGGGTCATCATCAGCATGCTTCTCCAACCTCCTCTTCCTAAGGATTTACACTTCCTCAAGTAGAAGAGTTCTTAAATTCATTCAATCCAGCTGCCTGAAGCCCTGGACCCCAACTGTGCTGGGAATCAAACAGCAATCTTTCATGTGCAACAGGCTGTACATGTGACGACTTTCATATAATATTGATGAGGTTAAAGGGTCTTCATGACTGATTTTGAAGTTTTAAAATGCAGAAGTAGGATTTAAAAATCTTGCCACCGTTTGAAAGAGAAGTCCTTCCTTCCTTCCTTCCTTCCTTCCTTCCTTCCTTCCTTCCTTCCTTCCTTCCTTCCTTCCTTCCTTCCTTCCTTCCTTCCTTCCTTCCTTCCTTCCTTCCTTCCTTCCTTCCTTCCTTCCTTCCTTCCTTCCTTCCTTCCTTCCTTCCTTCCTTCCTTCCTTCCTTCCTTCCTTCCTTCCTTCCTTCCTTCCTTCCTTCCTTCCTTCCTTCCTTCCTTCCTTCCTTCCTTCCTTCCTTCCTTCCTTCCTTCCTTCCTTCCTTCCTTCCTTCCTTCCTTCCTTCCTTCCTTCCTTCCTTCCTTCCTTCCTTCCTTCCTTCCTTCCTTCCTTCCGACACTTCCTTCCGACACTTCCTTCCGACACTTCCTTCCTTCCTTCCTTCCTTCCTTCCTTCCTTCCTTCCTTCCTTCCTTCCTTCCTTCCTTCCTTCCGACACTTCCTTCCTTCCTTCCTTCCTTCCGACACTTCCTTCCGACACTTCCTTCCGACACTTCCTTCCGACACTTCCTTCCGACACTTCCTTCCGACACTTCCTTCCTTCCTTCCGACACTTCCTTCCGACACTTCCTTCCTTCCTTCCGACACTTCCTTCCGACACTTCCTTCCGACACTTCCTTCCTTCCTTCCTTCCGACACTTCCTTCCGACACTTCCTTCCTTCCTTCCGACACTTCCTTCCGACACTTCCTTCCGACACTTCCTTCCTTCCTTCCTTCCGACACTTCCTTCCGACACTTCCTTCCTTCCTTCCTTCCTTCCGACACTTCCTTCCTTCCTTCCTTCCGACACTTCCTTCCGACACTTCCTTCCGACACTTCCTTCCTTCCTTCCGACACTTCCTTCCGACACTTCCTTCCGACACTTCCTTCCGACACTTCCTTCCTTCCTTCCTTCCTTCCTTCCTTCCCACACTTCCTTCCTTCCTTCCTTCCGACACTTCCTTCCTTCCTTCCTTCCTTCCGACACTTCCTTCCTTCCTTCCTTCCTTCCGACACTTCCTTCCTTCCGACACTTCCTTCCTTCCTTCCGACACTTCCTTCCTTCCGACACTTCCTTCCTTCCTTCCGACACTTCCTTCCTTCCTTCCGACACTTCCTTCCTTCCGACACTTCCTTCCTTCCTTCCTTCCTTCCTTCCTTCCTTCCTTCCGACACTTCCTTCCTTCCTTCCGACACTTCCTTCCTTCCTTCCGACACTTCCTTCCTTCCTTCCTTCCGACACTTCCTTCCGACACTTCCTTCCTTCCGACACTTCCTTCCTTCCTTCCTTCCGACACTTCCTTCCTTCCTTCCTTCCTTCCTTCCTTCCGACACTTCCTTCCTTCCTTCCTTCCGACACTTCCTTCCTTCCTTCCTTCCTTCCTTCCGACACTTCCTTCCTTCCTTCCGACACTTCCTTCCTTCCTTCCGACACTTCCTTCCTTCCTTCCTTCCGACACTTCCTTCCTTCCGACACTTCCTTCCTTCCTTCCGACACTTCCTTCCTTCCTTCCGACACTTCCTTCCTTCCTTCCTTCCGACACTTCCTTCCTTCCTTCCTTCCTTCCTTCCTTCCTTCCTTCCTTCCTTCCTTCCTTCCGACACTTCCTTCCTTCCTTCCGACACTTCCTTCCGACACTTCCTTCCTTCCTTCCTTCCGACACTTCCTTCCTTCCGACACTTCCTTCCTTCCTTCCGACACTTCCTTCCGACACTTCCTTCCTTCCTTCCTTCCTTCCGACACTTCCTTCCTTCCGACACTTCCTTCCTTCCTTCCGACACTTCCTTCCTTCCTTCCTTCCTTCCTTCCTTCCTTCCTTCCTTCCTTCCTTCCTTCCTTCCTTCCTTCCTTCCTTCCTTCCGACACTTCCTTCCTTCCGACACTTCCTTCCTTCCGACACTTCCTTCCTTCCTTCCTTCCGACACTTCCTTCCTTCCTTCCTTCCGACACTTCCTTCCTTCCGACACTTCCTTCCTTCCTTCCTTCCTTCCGACACTTCCTTCCTTCCTTCCTTCCTTCCTTCCTTCCTTCCTTCCTTCCTTCCTTCCTTCCTTCCTTCCTTCCTTCCTTCCTTCCTTCCTTCCTTCCTTCCTTCCTTCCTTCCTTCCTTCCTTCCTTCCTTCCTTCCTTCCTTCCTTCCTTCCTTCCTTCCTTCCTTCCTTCCTTCCTTCCTTCCTTCCTTCCTTCCTTCCTTCCTTCCTTCCTTCCTTCCTTCCTTCCTTCCTTCCTTCCTTCCTTCCGACACTTCCTTCCGACACTTCCTTCCGACACTTCCTTCCGACACTTCCTTCCGACACTTCCTTCCGACACTTCCTTCCGACACTTCCTTCCGACACTTCCTTCCGACACTTCCTTCCGACACTTCCTTCCTTCCTTCCGACACTTCCTTCCGACACTTCCTTCCGACACTTCCTTCCTTCCTTCCTTCCGACACTTCCTTCCGACACTTCCTTCCTTCCTTCCTTCCTTCCTTCCGACACTTCCTTCCTTCCTTCCTTCCGACACTTCCTTCCGACACTTCCTTCCGACACTTCCTTCCTTCCTTCCGACACTTCCTTCCGACACTTCCTTCCGACACTTCCTTCCGACACTTCCTTCCTTCCTTCCTTCCTTCCTTCCTTCCGACACTTCCTTCCTTCCTTCCTTCCGACACTTCCTTCCTTCCTTCCTTCCGACACTTCCTTCCTTCCTTCCTTCCTTCCGACACTTCCTTCCTTCCGACACTTCCTTCCTTCCTTCCGACACTTCCTTCCTTCCGACACTTCCTTCCTTCCTTCCGACACTTCCTTCCTTCCTTCCGACACTTCCTTCCTTCCTTCCGACACTTCCTTCCTTCCGACACTTCCTTCCTTCCTTCCTTCCTTCCTTCCTTCCGTCACTTCCTTCCTTCCTTCCGACACTTCCTTCCTTCCTTCCGACACTTCCTTCCTTCCTTCCTTCCGACACTTCCTTCCGACACTTCCTTCCTTCCGACACTTCCTTCCTTCCTTCCTTCCTTCCGACACTTCCTTCCTTCCTTCCTTCCTTCCTTCCTTCCGACACTTCCTTCCTTCCTTCCTTCCGACACTTCCTTCCTTCCTTCCTTCCTTCCTTCCGACACTTCCTTCCTTCCTTCCGACACTTCCTTCCTTCCTTCCGACACTTCCTTCCTTCCTTCCTTCCGACACTTCCTTCCTTCCGACACTTCCTTCCTTCCTTCCGACACTTCCTTCCTTCCTTCCGACACTTCCTTCCTTCCTTCCTTCCGACACTTCCTTCCTTCCTTCCTTCCTTCCTTCCTTCCGACACTTCCTTCCTTCCTTCCGACACTTCCTTCCGACACTTCCTTCCTTCCTTCCTTCCGACACTTCCTTCCTTCCGACACTTCCTTCCTTCCTTCCGACACTTCCTTCCGACACTTCCTTCCTTCCTTCCTTCCTTCCGACACTTCCTTCCTTCCGACACTTCCTTCCTTCCTTCCGACACTTCCTTCCTTCCTTCCTTCCTTCCTTCCTTCCTTCCTTCCTTCCTTCCTTCCTTCCTTCCTTCCTTCCTTCCTTCCTTCCTTCCGACACTTCCTTCCTTCCGACACTTCCTTCCTTCCTTCCTTCCGACACTTCCTTCCTTCCTTCCTTCCTTCCTTCCTTCCTTCCTTCCTTCCTTCCTTCCTTCCTTCCTTCCTTCCTTCCTTCCTTCCTTCCTTCCTTCCTTCCTTCCTTCCTTCCTTCCTTCCTTCCTTCCTTCCTTCCTTCCTTCCTTCCTTCCTTCCTTCCTTCCTTCCTTCCTTCCTTCCTTCCTTCCTTCCTTCCTTCCTTCCTTCCTTCCTTCCTTCCTTCCTTCCTTCCTTCCGACACTTCCTTCCTTCCGACACTTCCTTCCTTCCTTCCTTCCGACACTTCCTTCCTTCCTTCCTTCCTTCCTTCCTTCCTTCCTTCCTTCCTTCCTTCCTTCCGACACTTCCTTCCTTCCGACACTTCCTTCCTTCCGACACTTCCTTCCTTCCGACACTTCCTTCCTTCCTTCCGACACTTCCTTCCGACACTTCCTTCCGACACTTCCTTCCGACACTTCCTTCCTTCCTTCCTTCCTTCCTTCCTTCCTTCCTTCCTTCCTTCCTTCCTTCCTTCCTTCCTTCCTTCCTTCCTTCCTTCCTTCCTTCCTTCCTTCCTTCCTTCCTTCCTTCCTTCCTTCCTTCCTTCCTTCCTTCCTTCCTTCCTTCCTTCCTTCCTTCCTTCCTTCCTTCCTTCCTTCCTTCCTTCCTTCCTTCCTTCCTTCCTTCCTTCCTTCCTTCCTTCCTTCCTTCCTTCCGACACTTCCTTCCTTCCTTCCGACACTTCCTTCCTTCCTTCCTTCCGACACTTCCTTCCGACACTTCCTTCCGACACTTCCTTCCGACACTTCCTTCCGACACTTCCTTCCGACACTTCCTTCCGACACTTCCTTCCGACACTTCCTTCCTTCCGACACTTCCTTCCTTCCTTCCTTCCGACACTTCCTTCCTTCCGACACTTCCTTCCTTCCTTCCTTCCGACACTTCCTTCCTTCCGACACTTCCTTCCTTCCGACACTTCCTTCCTTCCTTCCGACACTTCCTTCCGACACTTCCTTCCGACACTTCCTTCCGACACTTCCTTCCTTCCTTCCGACACTTCCTTCCTTCCTTCCTTCCGACACTTCCTTCCCTCTTTTCATCTTTTCCTCTTTTCCTCATTTCCCCCCCATCCCTCTCTTCCTTTCCTTGTTTCCTCATTTCCTTTCTTGTTTCTTTCCCTTCTTCCTTGTTTCCTTTTTTCTCTCTTTTCTCCTTCTTTTTATGTGTTTAATATGTATTCAAGACTACCCTATCAAAAGAATTATTAATTAGACAATCATTTAGATATTGGATCTCTTTTTATTTTTTTTCTCAAATATTTATGAGACATGCATATTTATGAAAATGCTCATTTTGTAATCTGTAACCCTACTTTATGAGTTTACAGTCGGAATTCAGTCTTCCCAGGTTTTTGCAAAATTCTATTGCTAAATCTGACCTAAATCTGTTAAATATTGACTCCAGACTTGTTAGACAGAAATGTTATCCCAGTAATAAAAAAGCTCCAATAAAGATCATTGATATTGTAAGTTAGATAACTTCACAATGAGTGTATCGGTGTTTATATTAATGAAACAGATTTCCTGGCACTTTGTCAGCTAAATGTTTTATACTGAGAGCTGCCTGAAAAAAAAAGACATGTTAAAATTAGCCTATAACAGGGCTTGTGATTTTGTTTTTAAGTCTTTGCAACTAAAAGTGTAAATGAAACTGCTTTCAATAAAGCACAATAATTTATTCTAGAAATTAGCAAGCTCACGTTCCACCTATAAAATCATTCTCTGTGATGTGCAACTGGCCTTCATTTCAGTGGCCTTGATTTATAGATAGAGTTTGCTTTATTTTCCAGAGGAAGAGACTGGGAAGCAGCCGGACAGAGCTATTAAACCTGTTGTGCACAGCAATTTTTCAGGGGTTTATTAATTCTTGCAGAGAATAAGCCAATGAACTGAGCATTATTCAATATGAGAACACCTTTTGTACAAGAAGGGTTTCTTGATGAATAGATGTAGACTAAAAACCAAAACATAGGGATTGTGTTATATGAAGTTAACCAATTCTGTTTGCCACATTTTCAGTTGCAAGACTTATCAAAATGAGGTTTCACATTTAGCCATCTTGTAATTTCACCTTTGTCAATGGTTTTGGTCCTAGGTTTTCTTTGATGCTTACATTGATGCCTGGTTTTTGTACTGAAGAAACACTGAGATTGCTACAGACAAGAAAGATAATCATAATAACTTAATTCCAGTGAATGGTAAGCACAAGTTCTCTCTAAAACAGAAATGCTTATATTTTCAGATAAATTAAGATGAACTCTATCTTTTTGGTATATAATGTATGAAAGTGAATTCTAATTAAAATATTTCTAATTAAAAAGTATTTCAGTCAGTAAATGTATTAAAAATAAAATTGTGTGTCAGCTACTCCAAAACTGCAGCATTTGCTTAAAATATAATTTGGGTTTTTTTACTCTTTCTCACACAAGATTTTCTCATGTGCCTTTTTTCTGAACATATCAGCTGCTTTGGGTAAAAGTTTTGAGGACTTCAGAGAGAGAGAGAGAGAGCGGGTCCAGGCAATCTTAAGTTTTGTTTCATCACAAATATGTTCAAATCACATGTCATCCATCAAATGTGAGCAGTTCTCCTGGTCACAAGTGAGGTGTCAGTCTCACCTGTTTTGAACGCTGAGAACAGCAGGGACAAATATCTGTGTATGGTTTAAACAGACTTGTAATGCTGTAAGCTATGCTAGCGGATCACTCAGATTGCGAAGGTCATGCAAAAGGTTAAGTATTCTTTTAAGTTACAATTAAAACCACCCAAGACCACAGGTTTGTCAGAACAAGGCTCTTAATTCATGTGGTTCTACTGTAAATGTGTACAGAATTCAGAGTAAAAACACCATATCACAGTGCACTTAATATTTTATTAGAAACTTCCTATGCTAATGTGTAAAAGATGGGTGAATCACTTGCTTCTCCAATAACTGAAGCTCTCTTTTCATGAGCTTTGTTTTCACTTTTGTGCAAAAAGACATCCAGGGACTATGCACCAGGTTCAACCCAGAGACCTGAAGTGGTCTCAGCCCTCACTGCTGAGGACAGTATTTTGTGGCGCTCTCTGGATTCAGCACCACATTGCAATGGGAGACAGAGACAGCTTGGAACAGCAGGGATCCATCCTACTTGAACAAATCAATCAGGCAGACAGGTTGCTATCCTACACTTGATGTACTATACAGTCACACCCCTGCCTTTGTGGATACTGCAGAAGCAGGTGAAGAGACCTGAAACCGCTGGAATTATTCCTGTGTTGATAATGAAAAATCACTGCAAATGGTAGGCTGAATAAATAATTTATGTGAACAGCCTTTCTTCTCAAGCACTGGTTATGCAAAGTGTTCAGCAGGCTGCATTTTTGCAAGTCTCCTAAATGTTGTGCTTTAGCCTGTATGTAACTATGTGGTGCTGTATGAAGAGTTCAGGGCACACACCAGCCAGGATTGGAATAGCTCTGAGAAAGAAAAAGACATGTATTGAGCTCTGAGAGAGAGACAGACAAAAAAAGAGGATAATTTTCTGGTTTATAGTAATCCCAATTGTTTGGCAATTCAAGATTATGGGACAAAAACATTCTTATGTTAGTGATACTGCAATAAGGTTAAAGGTTTTTGAAACTAGGTAAAATGATCCCCCAAAATCATCACATTTAGACATTTTGAGTTTTCTGGCATTGTTTCAAATTGTATGTGTATGAATCCTTCAGAGTTGTCAGCAAAACTCCCAGATGTCTTAAAGTTTCCTTGAGGAGTCTTCACATTGATTTGAAGAGAAGACAGGTGCAAGCGTTGAAATGAGTCTTTCTGTCCTTTCCCTTCTCTCACCTACATGAAGTTTCCTCTCTGAAGCACATAGTATTATAGCAAGAAGCATAGCTGTGCTGTATCTGTCTCATATCACCTTTAGTATCATGGTAACACTTTACATTATCTTACAGCCAAGGCCCACATTGCAGATTCGAACAAGGGATGTTAAAGTTCATTGGTATTTTCCTTTGGTTGGGCCAAAAGAAGACTGAAATTGGTAAGAAATAGAGAACTAGAGGTGAATGAAGTAGATTGACTTACAATACACCTTTCTTCTATAATGAAGGCATTAAATTGTAAGATTGGTTTAAAAAAAATATTGTATTCTTCCTTCACAGTACATAGAAAGACCTGGAGTTGCTGAATTTGCCTATCCCAGTTTCAGTCTGCCCAGATATTAGGTGCATGATTAATAGAAGCTAAATAAAAATGTGCAGCCTTATCTCTCCATGATGTTTTAGTTTAGACTCTTTGCCCCTGCTTTTTCCAGCCCACCTTCAAGCCAGTTATGGCAGTAGAGTGCTTCCCTGAGGAGCTGTTCTGCAGAAAATCACACATGGAAGCATTTTGTTGTGAAAAGCAGGGAAGGAGTCTCTCTGCACAGGTCCATGTGTCTGTGTGATTTTGTGCCTTTGTTGTGGTACAAAGCCTGGAGCGGGGTGAGAGTCGTTTTCTGGCAGAGCACTGGCAGCAGTGCTGGGCCTCCTCAGGCCCACCAAACTGGGGTGCAAGCGAGGGTGCTGAAACTGGGGTGCAGCGCACCTCGTGCCCCAGAGGCCAGACCCTGCTCTGCACAGGGGCCAGCGAGCGACTCAGAGGTGCTCAGGGCTGTGCACCCGCGCTCTCAACAGCCTCAAAGTGCACACTCCAGAGGAAAGCTGGTCTCGTAACTGAGTGTTAATTATGTCTGAGTGGATTCTAGAGAAAAGGAAAACCATATACCGTATCAGCAGAGAAATGGTTTCACTGCAAGGAAACTAATGATGCTTTTATCAGGAACAATATAAAGATTGCTTTTTTACTAGTGTGTGTCCCACAGGGTTTGGACTATGAGATATTTCTGTATCTGGCTTTAGGTTCCTCTGAGCTTTTACATAATCAAATCAATATAGCTATGATTCACCCTCTGGCAACAACTGCTCCTTGCAAGTTGCTGCTGCTTCTTTAGTGACTGAAGAGGAAATAAATAAATAAATAAGTAGAAAGAAACTTATTACAAATCCGTAAACATTGATTTGTTTGGTCTTAGATTTTACTTTTTTAATTGCCAGGGAAAAAAAAAGAAAGAAGAAAAAGGGTGAGGAGGCAGGAGGATATATGAATTTGCACTCAATGGGGCAGACACACTGCTAGCCCAATACTTTGAAAAGAGTGGATTGATAGGATTTCATGAACCTATACAAAGCATTGTCCAGATACAGACTGAAATGTGACTGAAGGGCAGATGGAGCAAAGAAGGGCCAGAGGCTGTAAAAGCCAAGGCAGGCAAAGAGTCCAGAGACAGGAAAATTTGATTTTGCACTAGCAGTACTGTATTGTTTAGGTTTGCATCTTAACTTCCAAACTCGAGTTACCCACCTCCACTATTTAGAAAAACAAAGGAAAGCAAAAAAACCCACAATATTAAAAATGTAAAAATAAAAATAAAAAATAAAAACGCTACAAAAAGCCAAGCAAAAAAACCCACCAAATAAAACCCCCCCAAAAACCAAAATGAAAACCAACCCACCAAAATTAAAAAACAAAAAACAACAAAACAAAAACCAACAACATAAAAGCCCAGAAAAGATCTCTCTCCCAGATGCGTTTCTTTCTACTCTTCCACCTTGCCATTCATGCTCCCAGCCCTTGACCCCTAGCTAATTCTATTCATTCCAGAAATTTTTCCTGCCCCAACTCCTCTCTTTTCTGGTGCCACACTGCTACTGTCACAAATATTTTCCCCTTATAGCTGCTGGTCTAACAGAGCACTCTGGCTCAGTCATCACACACTAGTGGAATCGACTTGTCTTGGGATCTTGATCATGTTTCATTTTTCCCTTGGCTGACATCCCTGTTGTACCAAAACAAAGGAAATACTGAACAAAAGGATCACTGGCTTTTTCACAAAAGAAATCCCATCTTTAAAACAAACCTAATTTTATTCTTTCTTAATATTGTGTGCTGTCAGGCAGGATTTTGGAGGAGGGTGTCCAAAGAGGATGACACTGTCAGAGTGGGAAACTCCTCGATGGTGGGGCGACCATGGTTGTGAATGTGTCAACTAACTTCACAGAATGCTGTTAATCCTGAGTTGAATTCCTACTAATGATGCTGTCCTCAGGGACAGACATGTCAGATGATGTTTGTAAAGTGCCTTGGGAGCTTTAGGCAGATGATGTCTCTGGCATTAGCTTTTGGGGTTTCAATTTGCTTTTAACAAAAAAAGGAAATGACCACCTTTCCATACATCCTCTTCCTCTCAACCCTCATTCTGTATGAATTTTCTTGAATTTTTCTACACTCCCCTATATTTTTTTTTCCAAAAAAAGAGGAAGTGTCTGTCCCTTACTAAGACCTGGAGTAGAATTTGGTAATTTCCAAGTACAGATAATAACAGAGGAAATGCAGGAAGCTTTTCCTGTCACAGACTTGTTCATTCCTAGCAGAAATTTTGTTTATTTCTGAAGATCTAGCAGCAAGCTTAACATGATTTCACATGCTCCTAGAGGTGGTTTTTCCTTCACCCTAGAAAAGCACACTAGTAAAAGCTTGGGTGCCCTGGAATAACCTGGGAGAACAGCCTAAAAGCAATGGAACTGCCAAGAAACCTCAAAACTTATTTGCAAAATATTTATTGAGATTCAATGCAAAAAATATTCAGTAAATACACTTTTCTATACTTTGATTGAATTATGAAAATGGTTTATTATGCATTGAATAATTTGAGTGAAACCATTTTTTGGTTTCAAACTCATAATTTGAGCTCTTTCAGCCATTACCGATCAAATAATAATGATATACATCTTGCGCTAGAGGAATGGATTCTCTTCAGCTGTAGATACTCTGCTGTTTAAATTTTAAATCTTGTTGTTTTTTTTCCAGGTGTCTGATGATAATGACTACTGCTTGTGGTTAAGCCCCCTTCTCTTGGTGTGAACCACAAGGATGAGCTCTCTTTGCTCCCTGTTCCTTTAAAACTCCAGACATCACAGGATTTGAATTACAGGAAAAATAAAAACAACTTCAATCTTGAATGCTGGGGAGCCTTTAAGTTTTCAGTTCTTGTAGAGATCGTGATAACACCCTTTTGTAAAGTCATATCTCCCTTGTGCCCTGACGTGGTCTTCTCAGCCTCATTTTGGTGAAGTTAATTAAAGGTTTTATCCTGATCACCAATAACATAGACCAAGGGGCAACAAAACTGTTTTTTCTGTTTCTACTGCTGTAGCTACTATCTTTATTCTAGCAATGTGAACTTTCTTTTCTCAGCCCAGATAAATATAGGTCATGTGCATATCAAAAGATTTGATCAAATATGAAAATTATGTGTAACACGATCTTGGTGTCTGCACTTGTAGGAATGAATGGGACAGTGTGCAGGCATGGTCCCTGCTGGTGCAAACAGCCATCCCTACCGATGGACCAGTGTTAATAAAAGACAGCCTGCTCCTTTTTGCATGAGGGTTTAACTGCTTCCAACACACAGGTGTGCACACACACCCGCACACCAAATTAGAAAATACACACTAAAAATCTAATAATACTTACTTGGGGCTTTTAAACTGTTTAGGGATAGATAGATTCAGGGTAGTAAACCAGCAAAAGGAAAGAAAAGCAGTTAGAAATAATAATAATAAAAAATCCTATAGGATTTTCCTTCCTATAGGAAGGAAGCAACACTTCCCTACTAACTTGCTCCCTTTACCTTCCCCCACACCCCCATCCACTTCTTAAGGGAGAAAAAAATTAAACCTGGGCTAATTGTTGTGCTTGCTGTGGTGGCTTGCCTGGAAATGAGCCTATGAGTTGGAGGCATATGGTGCTTATGTTGGAATTGTTTTCTAAACAGACTTTTGCCTGTGTGTCTTTTTCACCTCTTTCAAGTATCTTGTGCCAAAAGCAGTAAAAACACTGCTGCATTAAACATAAATCAGGGCCCTGTGCCTGCAAAGGACCTCTGTTGTTGGAGGGGGGTTGTTGGACTAGGGATGAAAGGAGACCTACCACCGCATTGATCTGAGGTGATTGTGGGGAGCATATTCAGCTACCATGCTTCTAGCTAGTTAAGACAATGTAGAACATTCAAGCAATTAATGAACACATGCTTCAAGTGGAAAGGCTGAACAGGGGATTTTAGTAGATGTGCATGTTTCTTGCACTAAATGTATTCTAAAATAAGACAGTTTTATGCATTTGTTTTGATAGAGTATTTTACCTATCTAGAGTATTTTACCTTTCTTACTACAAATCATATATTGAGTATTTCTAGAACAGTGTGAAAATATTTGTTAGATGTTTTTACTAAATGAAATGGCTCTGCAAGTTAACATAAATTCACTATAAATTTAGTGTGGGGCAAGCTGCACTACGTCACGCCTGCAAGCAATATTCAAAAGTCTAAATTTAAGAATTTGTTCTCTGTGTTGCTAATTTGCAAGTAGGTTGTTAAGATTTTAACCCTTCCATGCTAAAGGCATAGTTTTTACTTCTGTGATCTCTTTAGAGCCCCTAATTATGAGGTGCACCTATTCCTAATTGCAGCAGAAATTGTCAGTGTAGAAGAAGAGTGCTTGAAATTGTTTTTTGTAGTTTATGCACTTACATATGTAGTGCATGACCAACTACATATAGTAATGGCTATGCATGACCTTTACACAGAGAAAGCAATGAACAAACATCTGGAGCTTTTGTCATGTGGGCTGTAGTGGGAAGTTAGCTTAAAGTGAAAGTGTTTGCCCTTATAATCTCCAGATATTTAATGCAAATCTTTAATGATTAGGCATATTAACCTAGGTATCCTAATCTGTGTATTTAACCAGCTAAATTCCACCCAAGACAGAAATGAGGGACATTACTTATCAAATCTCCCTGTCAACGGGTGGTTTAATTTCTTCAGGGTGTTATACAGACTGAACACTGTTTATAAAGTACTTGGGATTTATTTCTGCTTTTGGAGAGCAGGAGAAACACATCCATAAGGTATATCTCAGGGAAGGAGGATGGGTACGGTACTGATGCTGCACTAGTGTCCTCCCCATCACTCAGTTCTGTAGAAGACTGCTCAGGGACCTTTGCTGAGATTATGCTCAGTCACCTGTTGAGGCATATGTCCTTTGGGGACAGACTCTCAGCTACAGCACTGTCATCTCTAGCACTGCCAGTGTCCCCTTGAGCAAGGGGAATAATCCCATCCTCCTCAATGCCAGGGATGGAAAGTACATGACACATGTGGGTGAGTGTACTCCCTCAGGAGAATGGGAGCAGCATGCAGGAGAGGGAGATTTCATGTGCAGAGGAATACAGGAAAGGCAATATGGCTACTCAGAAAACAGTGCTACATTGGGGCCCAAAAAGGAATGGGGCTCTACTGCTGGAGCCTTCAGCAGAACCTAGAAGATCCATCACTTTTAGAAACTCACAGCCCCTGTTCTTCCATAAGGAACAAAGCCCAGGTGGAAACTCTGACCCGAAATGTATAAAATTTCCTTTCTTCAAAGTGCTTTTATTCTCTTGGCATAGGGACAAATTGTGCCTTGAGGGCCAGATCTGCAAGTGGATCCATATGGAGAAATCTTTATGTGTTGGGAACATCATTCAAGTCAATGGGACGCTGTGAGGGCACAGAAGCTTGCCAGGTCCAAGCTGCAATTTGAAAAGTGTTTTGTGTTCCTTCAAGGTAAAGGCAGACTATAAACCTCAGCAATAATTTTTAATAAGAAAACTATTGTGCTTGTGCTTTTATTAGCAAAATTCAAGAGAAGACCAAAATCAAAATAGCTTCTATGCAATAATTTTTTTTACCAAACAGGTGGAAGGAATTTTATCTTGTACTTTGAGCTACAGGGAAGAATAAATCTGGTGGATATCTTATCCGTAACACAGGTATAAGAAAGAGTACAAGTCCTGAGATCTAACCTAGTTGTATAGTAAAGTCGAAGGCATTCTGGGCAGTGCAAGCTATGCTGTGTCTGTTCAAGGGACAAGATGACAAATTCTTTTTACAAAAAACCACCAAACCCTATAAACTGTTACTTAGTGATCTTGAAAGTACATTTAGGGAGACCTGGCTATGGTATGTGAGAGCAATGCGGAACCATAGAGATACTGTTGTATTTATTACTTTTGTGTTTTCAATGCGCTGTTGTTGGCTACAACCTGACCTGATGGAATGAGCATAAATCTAGGAACCAGAAACTTCTTTGATTTTATTTTCTGTTCTATTTATTTGCTGTATCACCTTAAGTGACTAAACCTATTTGGCAGAGGCTTTATTTGTAGTTGCCTGTTTGATATGTGTAAAAGGTTTGCAGGTCAGTTGCATAAACCTTAAAGGCTCAAGAGTGAAGGTGTTCCTCACCTTCACAGAGCAGCACTAAGACTATCCTAGCAGTCTCCTCTCCAAGGGAAGGAAGTTTCTCTGGCCTGCAAAACAGACGACACAATTCACATTCAAAATAGATTCCCCCTTTGCCTTCCTATCCAATGTTATAAAATTGATCTAGATCTTGCATCAACTAATTTGAGTCCTTCCATTATGATTGCAATATAAAAGGGAGTTTCTTAGCTTTGCTTTTCATTCAAAGCATCATAGGGATCTTCTATCTAGTGGGAAGCTAAAAAGGTTAAACAAGTCTAATAAAGGTTAAATGTTATTTTGTTAGATGTCTGTCTCCAAGAGAAGTCCAGCTTTTCCCTTGCAAGCCCATATTTCCCTGTGAAATGCTTCCTCCCATTACATATTTATTGCAAAACAGATGCTGGTTGTTGACATCAGTGAAAGCAGGACTGAGCCTGAGAGTTGCCTATTTTTACTACACACTGTAAGTTCATCCCTCACTGGAACAAGAGGCACCAGATAGGTGGTAGTGGTTTGGATGGAATGGTGGTTTGGACTGTGCACCCCACAGTTTTTCCTTTTTTTTTTTTTCCTCTTTTCTTTTTTCTTTTTCTTTTTTCTTTTAATTTTTTTTTTTTTTTTTTTTTTTTTTTTTTTTTTTGTTGCCTGCTCTTGATTTTTCAAGAAGTATGTTAAAATGACTACAATCCAAGTAGGCATATTGTATATAAAATGAATGACAGCTCCTAGCGCCACCAAGAAAATAAAACCCTTTGTTTATTTAAGATTTTTAAAAATACATTTGGGAGTAGAAGTCACAGAGTTATAAATGAGCTCCCCAACCACCACAAAAAAAAATAATTATAATAAAAATAATGGCACCATATTCCCTGATAAATCTGTGCCAGAAAAACTCTTGGGGATCAAGTTTTTGTCAGTCCCCAGCTTTTACCAATTTAAATTCTTGGCAGCATATTAAAACAAAATGTAGAAGGTATTTGAGACTGCAATCCCTCAGGTACTAAATCTAGTGTTTCCTGGCACTAGATGAATGTTACTGGAGTTAAAACCTAGCACCATAGCACCAGATCTCCATAGCTGTTCATATTTATACTTAACAGACAAATATGTCATTCTTTCAGTATCCCTTTACACTGCCAATTTTTTCTCACATTTTTTTCTCTGATAAAAACAAAGGTGAGAAAGTTTGATGCAGTGACTGACATCATGCTATTTTTATTTGCTTTTCAAATGTCTAGGCCACACCTTTTCCAACCTGAACATGTTGTGTTACACCACTTTCTAATTACCTACTAGGTAACAAGACAGAAGTAGGAGCACATTTTCTGGCAGCTATATGCACATCCTGAACACACCAGAGCAAGTTTCCCACTCTGCATAGGTGAAAACAGAATTTTTTTCAGGCTCTTGCCCTGAACCTTCTGATCAGTCCACACTGCCCTCTGTCATGGTACACAGTAAGACTGTACTGTGGCTGAATTAGTCAGCTGTTCTCCTCCTAAAGTCAAACACCACATGGAATTTGCTTTCTGATAACACCATTCTTATTTTCTCCTTCTGTTATGCTGTTCTCTGTCACCCAAGATGGGGGATTTAAAAATCCAAGTCTAAATTCAGAGGCACTCCCAAGGCTGAGACCTCCCTATAGAGAGACCAATGCTTTCTACTCACTCTGCTCCGCAGGGGTGTCGCTGAGAATACAGTCATATCGAAGATTATTTGGAAGACTAAATAGATAGCCCAACCTGTGCCATGGAAATGATTCCAAGTATTACAGCTGATTTCAGGGCAGGTCCATAATGCCCTCTCTTAAGACTTTGGTTTATTTCCAAACGAACATTTTTACCTTAGTGTAACCAGCACCTACCATACACAGTCTTTCGTACTATCTGATCAGATTACACTATTCATTCTTTTCACACTAATTTATAGAAGCCACCTTTCTTAATTCTCTTTTTCTTCCCCCATATATTTCTGAATCTTCAAGGGCACAAAGAAGTGCTTCCGCTGTAAATCAAGCAAGTGAAATATTCAATTCTCAATGTTCAGTCACTGCTCTCACCTTCTGACCTTTCCATTTAAAACTGAACTACCACAACTGGCTGAAAAATTAATATAAAATGCCCTGTTATTTGTAAAACCAGATATATCACATATCCATGCTGTGCCTGCCGAAGAATTGATTCAGCTCCATTTACTTTGCTACCCAAAAACCCCCAAACAACAAGCTCATGAGCAGATAAAATAGCTGAAGTAATTTCTACTATGAAGATATTAAGTCAGCCATTTATATGCTTGCTTCATTCATGCATCCTGATCTCTTTTTCAAAACTATGGAACTGCCTAGAATATAAATCTAGATAGTGAGTGACCCAGAGAGCATCCTAGGTCCCTTCTGTAAAAAAACAGTTTTCTCTACTGCTTGCATTTCCAGGACTCAGTAAGAGCATTGATCTGATGAAACCTCCAACAGGGAGGAAAACAGAAGCGCAGGTTTCTAAAGGATGACACCTTTTCTTTCAAAGGGAAACCTCTGGAGCCACAGAGGGGCTTTCTCCTTGGCTCTCAAGACAGAATGTGGGCCTTTGCAATCTGTTCAACTTCTGTCAGTTTTGCTGTCTGCCTCAATAGCTGCCCTTGCAATATAAAAGAGAGAAGGGGCATGTATGAATCTGGTCCAGGAGGGAATAAGGAGGGAAGAAAGGCTGGGTTAGAGTGGATGGTTATGTATTTACTATATTATACTCAGCTTTATATTGATTTCACCTATTTGGTGGACGAAACACGAACTTAATAATGAGATCCTGCTTAAGCCATGTGCTCGCTTCCCCATTAATTGACTCTCACATATTGATTAAGATGTTGACGTATCCCAGCATTGTTCAGTGGTAATGCAGCTGAGAATGGGCCTTCTCTCCCTGCATTCTCAGCACTCTCTGTACTGCTGTCACCACACTCCCTTTAATGGATAAAGCTGTCATCCTAAAGCTAGAATGTCTTGCAGGCACAAAGACGAAATTAACTGTTCAATAATTTATGGGACATGGAAAAAACTTTACCCAACAACTTCAATTGATTACTGTAAGTGTTTTGACTGCACTTGCCTGCTTTGCATAAAGTCAGCTACTTTGCAGAGCCTCATTACCATTTACAGTAGTTTCTTGGCCCTCTTCACATTACAAGATTTTGAAGAACTTTGGCTTGTTTCAAGGGAATTTCCTGTGCTATACAGACCTGATATTTTTTCTCTTCACTGTAGATTCATGAGAAAAATCAAGATTTTCAATGAAAGGTAGTTGGTGAGGAAGCAGGGTTTAAACTCAAATGATTTAGATTGGTTTGAGGCTGTCTGTTTTTCCAACTCAAGTATCAAAAATACAGGCAATCAGTAGACCATCACAGGCAAGAAAACCTTTTGCTCCTCAGACAAGTTCAAACCAAAAGTTTTTATATATCTTGTTGTTTCAGAACCCCTGAAGTTAGCTGATGGACACAGTCCAGCTTCTGGAGATTAGAACTCATATCACATAAGCAGAACACAACAAGAAGGCCTATGCAGCAAATTATGTTCCTTCTCAGAATGGTAGATGTTGTCTTTTTGCTGGAGAAGCTGACAGTATATCGTGTATTAATCAGTGGCAACAAGAATTTAATTCTCCAGTGATTCTAGTTCCTTTCGTTATTGCCAGAGTCTTTAAAAACAAGTGCTCTTCCCCATCTGGCAGCCTATTTGTAAAATGAATTTTTTTTTTTTTTTTTTTGGTAGCTGACATATTCAATTTCATTTTCTTTTTTTTTTTTTTCAGTGAATTTGGTGTTCAAGAAATACAACACATGTAATGGTTGGCTAAAGTCAGGAATAGCAGAAAAAAAGATGGTGGACCACCTTCTGAGGTAATTTTCCTAGCATGTTTCCATTCTGTCTTATGATATCTCTTGCTGTATTCACAGTGACTTTATGTTTCCATGGTGGATTATAGATTTACCATTAGGAAAACACCTTTCTGTTTTGGAAGGAATGAAACATGACAATCAATCCAAAGGACACCCATTCATTAGGACCTTAATAAAGGAAGGAGAGTCTGCCATCTTCTAGAAGTGACAGTCGATGATAAGTATATACTTATCCAGAAATCTTCAGTTTTGGGCAGCTATAGAATTGTCAAATTTTCCTGATTCAAGCCTAAGTGGCTAAAATATTCTTAATTAATCAAGGTGAAATTACATTGATCTTCCTATTTGTCCAAAGTGCAGCTTTCCAATGGAACTTTAAGATCAGCTAGGTTGTGCTGAACTTACTAAAATGATGGTGCAAGGATTGTATCTGTTGCATTAATTTGGGCTGGTAAGATCAGATATTAGCATATCAAAACCTGGCATTTCTAAAGGGCATTGGATCCCAAGCAGTAGGAAAATGTCTTTTATGTTAGATGTTGCAAGTTCTTGACTTGCTGCTCTCACAAAAAAGCAGCTGGAGGCAGACTGCACTGAAGTGGCATTTTGGAAGATGTTAGAAAATTTAGATTTCAAATCGGAAAAGAAAAATCAGTTTTTAGGTTTTTTTATTGGTCAGAATCCAAAGATTTAACACATAGTTATCTAGGGCCACATCTACAAGAAAAGGGAACATAGTATATGAACATGAAGAGAAAATCAAACCAGAACGAAGCAAATAATGAAACCATATCCAGTTGTGTTTATTTGCTTTTCTCATTTCAAGGTGTTAATCCGGTGTTACTGAGAACATTCCTAGAATATTTCCCAGATGGAGACAAAAATGCACCAGTATTTCCTGCCTCTATGTACTTTCCATTTGCTCTCCTGTGAGAAGTTCTTTTTAAACCGTCCCTCCAAGTGGCAGGATGTGTTGATTTCCACTTTATTGTAGGACTTGATAGTTCAGCAGCAGCCGTCAGACTTTTCAGTAGTCTTTGCTGTTTGCTGCAGAGCCTGTTTAAAGTCCAAGCCTCTGGAAGGATCCCCAGGAGGACTACAGGTGGTCCTGTTTGGATATCAAAGTCCAAATTAAAAATTTATGCCAGTGTTTGAAAAATATCTGACCAAAATCTTGCTATGGATTAAATCTCCCTTACCATGTAAACTTTTCCAGCTGGGGTTTGAGGATTTATTTTAAAGTGAAGAGAGGACTAAATTGCTGCAGAAACTGATTGGGGTCAGATGTTGGTTAGCTGAATTATCACTGGTAATGAAACTTTATAGACCTCAAGACCTTCCTTCCTTCCTTCCTTCCTTCCTTCCTTCCTTCCTTCCTTCCTTCCTTCCTTCCTTCCTTCCTTCCTTCCTTCCTTCCTTCCTTCCTTCCTTCCTTCCTTCCTTCCTTCCTTCCTTCCTTCCTTCCTTCCTTCCTTCCTTCCTTCCTTCCTTCCTTCCTTCCTTCCTTCCTTCCTTCCTTCCTTCCTTCCTTCCTTCCTTCCTTCCGACACTTCCTTCCGACACTTCCTTCCTTCCTTCCGACACTTCCTTCCTTCCTTCCTTCCTTCCGACACTTCCTTCCTTCCTTCCGACACTTCCTTCCGACACTTCCTTCCGACACTTCCTTCCGACACTTCCTTCCGACACTTCCTTCCTTCCTTCCGACACTTCCTTCCTTCCTTCCGACACTTCCTTCCTTCCTTCCTTCCGACACTTCCTTCCTTCCGACACTTCCTTCCTTCCGACACTTCCTTCCTTCCTTCCGACACTTCCTTCCTTCCTTCCGACACTTCCTTCCTTCCTTCCTTCCGACACTTCCTTCCGACACTTCCTTCCGACACTTCCTTCCGACACTTCCTTCCGACACTTCCTTCCTTCCTTCCTTCCGACACTTCCTTCCTTCCGACACTTCCTTCCTTCCGACACTTCCTTCCGACACTTCCTTCCGACACTTCCTTCCGACACTTCCTTCCGACACTTCCTTCCTTCCGACACTTCCTTCTGACACTTCCTTCTGACACTTCCTTCCGACACTTCCTTCCTTCCTTCCTTCCTTCCGACACTTCCTTGTTTCCATCACTTCCTTCCTTCCGACACTTCCTTCCTTCTTTCCCACACTTCCTTCCTTCTTTCCCTCACTTGCTTCCCTCACTTCCTTCCTACTCTTCTTTCCCACACTTCCTTCCTTCTTTCCCACACTTCCTTCCTTCTTTCCGACACTTCCTTACTCCCTCCCTCTGTTTCCTTGTTTCGTCTTTTCCTACCTTCCTCCATTCCTCCCATCACAGCATGGAAATTCAAGCTAGGTGATCAAAAATGCAGCAAAAATATGTTGCTGGAACAATTTCTGTGGCCCTGCAGTTCAGAGATGAACTGAAAGCAGACAAGAGCTTGCTCAGACACCATTTAGTAATGACTCCTGATTTCAGGGCTACACGGCAATGCTTAGCTAAACTGGTTGAGAAATCTAAAGTTGCTGTAAAAGCACAACCATTGTACATTTTGATAATTAATTTCCTTGCGTCTTCTTGCAATACATTGTTTATTGTCACTCATGTATTTGCTGATTGCTTTTTTGCTCAAGGCTATAGGTTAAGGCTGGGGACACACACCTGTGTGTTTATCAGACCATACTCTGTTGATTTTTTGTCCTGCAGGAAACACACCTCTGAATTAATCCAATTATTTCACAGAGTCTTGGATAAAAAATAAAATGTCTAAATTATCCCAGTTAAATCCATATGGCAATAGTGAATCAGCAGAATTAGTCTGGTTTGCATCTTTTCTTTAGAAGAGATCCCAAAAGCTTTTAGAGATTATCTCCTTCACCCCAAAATCCCATATGGAAACAGAACTCCCCAGACTTGGTCCTGCTCCATAAGAAGTCTTTGTACTCTTCACATGAATACCTTTTACTTGTTTTGATTATACTTCCCACTAAATATATTTGCCACTCCCTGGTTCCTGTGGTGAAAAAGAGAGCGATTGATTGCTATCCACCTCCTCCTCAGTGTCACCATGATTTTACAGATGAAAGAAAGAAGGGATTCCAGCCTGCCTGAGAATAGTATTTGCAGGCCAAGTGTGGGGTTCAGACTAGACAAGCAGATACATCTGCCCTGCAGCTATGTCTAGAAACACCAAGCACTGTGTCTTACAGAGTGAGAATAGAATCCAGCCCAAGAAACCTGCAGCCCCTTCTGTGTAGTCCTTGCCAAGCCCATAGAGGCTTTGCTGTTCCCCAAGACATGCTTTCCCAACTCCTGTTGGGCAGGAGAGCACGAGAGCAGGGAAGTGCCACCACACTGGGGGTCTGCAGGGCATTCTGGCCTCCAGCAAGGCACCTTGGAGCATTTAACCCACGGCAATGGAAGTTACTATTCCCCAGAGGAAGAGAGGAGGAAAACCCACCAGAAACATATGCAAGGAACAAACAGCAACTCAAAGTCTGAGGCCCCTCAACAGTAATACTGTTCACAACAGCACAGAGGAGTCTCCAACCTGAGTCCTCAGTGGGGTGGACCAGAGAGCAGGATCACTACCTCCTGCTCCCACCTGTGTCTGCCAAACCAAACCTCCTGTGACCTGCCAGTGCTGAGCCCCCCTGCCCAGCCTCCAGCTGCCCTTACAAGTGTTGTCTGGAATAGCAAAGAAGCACCCAGGCAGCTCTCTGCACAGCACGTGTGTGCACTGCTGCACATGGGCTCTGATGTCACTCAGAGCACCCCTTGCCATGCTGGTGAACCCCAACACACTCTGGTGGTTGGCCTATTAGCTGAGGGTTAAAAAAGCAAAACAAGAGATGGGGTGACATGTGGTCAAAAACCGAGAGGTTTGCTGTCGGCCTTGTGGCTTCTGTGGAAGTTTTTCAATTATTGTTACTAATTTTTTTACATAAGACAGGATGTGCTGTGTGTCTTCTCTTCCTGACCAGGCTCTCTAACAAGCACACAGACAGAGATGTCCAGCACAAAGTCTGGTGGCCCAAACCCGTGTGACAGAGAGGGTTCATAGCCCTCAGTTTGTGTGCTCTGCTCCTGCAGACACGTAAGGATCATGCCCCTGGGAAATGCTCTTTGTCTCTCACATGTCTCTGAGGGCCAGACCAGAACACAGACAATGTTTATGCTCTCTGTCTTTCCCTGTAGTCTGTCCCTGGGCCCCAGCTATGCTGAACCTTGGTGGATGCAGAGGGTTTGCAGCTGGCTCATGCAGGCTGGGGTTATCTCCCCTCCACGCCCTCCGGCAGACCTGTCCCCAGCCCCAGCCAGCTCCCACGAGTGAGAGATGTGTGGTGGAAAGCCATCTCTTTGCTCTCTTGCAGGCCTCTGATGAACTGAAGGTGGCCTAACACACAAGGTGTGGGGGCTTTCCTCGTACACGGTGGCTGTGTTATGGCTTTCTTGAGCCGGCTCCCAGTGAGAAGTGATGGACAGCTTTTAAATGTTTTATCTTGTTTTTTTGGCTTCCCAGGAGGGCAGACAGACTCTGGAGAGTAGTTAAAGTGTGAGCTGGCTTCCAGGACTTTCTGCTAACTACAAGTCTCTCCCTGTGAAGCCAATCAAAACTTGCTTGCACTTCACAAGATAAAGAGATTTCTTCACATGACAGTAATAGAATATTTTGTCACTTTATAGCATGAATCTCGCCTCTCTGGACCTCCAAACCTTGGGGAAGGGGTTTATTCCTGTAATTTCTTTCCTTTCTTGTTTGCACTTTTTAACAGAATGGTGCACTTGAGGGACCCATACCTGGTGCATGTTTGAGTAAATCGTTAGTTTCTATAGGGACAGGCAGGGTTCAGGGACACAAGCCTAGTGGGGTCATTGCATAAATAATTTTTATGGGTTTATAAGAATACAGAGCAAGGCAGATGACAAAGATATTAATGAGGTGATGGAGGAAAAACTGAGTACTTTAAGCACTGATGTTCATCTTGCATTTGGTTGAACAGGGAGCAGTTGTTCCTGGAGGAGCATTTTTGAAGCAATGACTGCTCTGAGGAGAAAAGGGAATCATTCACTCTCACACCACCATAGCTGAATGGTAAGAAATACATTAAAAATATATATATTTTTAAGTTCCCAGGCAGGGAGAAGAAGTTGTTTTTCTGCAGCAGAGCAGGGGAATCTGGTACAGAGTAGCCTACAGGCATCAACAAGAGATACACATGTTACAAACTCACATGAACTACATCTTTCTTAAGATTGTCTTGTGTGGCATTGTTAGGACCCCTGGGCCAGAAGAGCAATGTCTTTTTTACAGGAGTTTGACTCAGCAGGAGAATGATGGCCACTGTGGACAGGACTAGTGTGGCCATCTGTGTGTCTCCCCAAATGGATTGTTTGATCCCTGCATTGCAAAGACTCCTTCTTGTCATCAGAAGGTCGTGGCTGCAGCCCTGCAGTGTGGCTGGCGTAGAAATGTGAGTCCTGCCTACATCCACAGCAGAGCCCAGAAATGAACACTGCCATTTCTCTTCTTCTCTGAAGAAGGGTACATACTTCCACAGTTATTACAGACTTCCTTATTTATGCCTTCTTGCCCAAGCCCAGTGGAAGTCAGTTCTGAAGTTCCCCTTGGCACCTTAGGCTCCATAGCTTACTTCTCCTCATCACCCTGCAGTCATGACACTGCAGTCTGCCACAGATGGAAAGACAGAGTCACAATGTGGGTCTTTATATGCCCTAGTGCATGTAATATATATGTCTTTATATGTATCAGAGTGGACACGAGGGGAGAACCAATGCTTTCCAGCTTAAAAGAGGGCAGGTGATTAAAACTGGGCACTAGCAAGAATAAGCTTATGAGGAAAAGAATGTAGAATATTTCTTACTGTAATAACTTATGGCAATGAAAAGTAGGTTGAATTTTCATTGGGAGGAAGTTCTGTCCTCATTGGATTTCTTCAGGATAGTTCTCCTCACCTTTCAGCATATCTTGGGATTTGAGAATGCAGAGAACTTTTAATTATAAGACTTGAGATCTCTCCCAACATTTTTATTATTCCTCCTGGTCTTCTAGTGTCACTCATAATTTTGCCTTTTGTGAGCACAATTTTGTGTTGCTTTACAGGAAAACCTAGAGTAGTCTATCCTCCACTGGAAGTCTGTCTTCTTTCCCCACTTCACTGTATTTGGATGGAAGCCAGACTAGGTTGCATTAGTAATCAAAGATCTTAAATTGAGCAATTAATCAAAAACATGCTGGGACATCCATGTATTGCAACCTTCTCAAAACTACCATTTCGTTCTCTTCTGCCCTGTCTTACAATTCTTGAGAGAGACAAGTACTGCTCAGGAAAGGGCTTGGGAAGGAGTGTAAGGCAGTCTTTCCTTGAGTTTCTTAGCTTCTTGTCATAGCAATTTCCAAAAATGCATATTCATTCTGCTTCCTCAGGCTTCCCAGGGTTTTTTTGGAAGCAGTAGATACTGTTTCTAAACCAGGGGTGTACAAAGGAAAGAGGAATCTTTTCTAGTGAGAGAGGATGCACAATTCTGAATAATTTGTTTTGAGATGAAGAAACAAATGAAAGAGTTGAATAGAAGAAAGAAAGTGTGCATGATAAAGTAGATTGTAGCAGTGCCCTAGGCAATCTAGTACAGATCTGAACACAAGGGCAGGCCACAGGAGAGAAATGATTTGGGCAAATACAGTAGGACCCAGAGTTGCAGCCATTTTTTTCACCCTTATCAACTTATCCAATTGCCCTCCACCCATCCAGTAGCTATTTCTGTTCTCTTACTGCATGAGAGCAGTGGCAAATCTTTTCTGGCATTGGAGTATGACAGGCAGGAGCTCTTAGTACAGAATTTACTTGTGGGTCTTGGATCTGGCAGTTTGTCCTTGCTGTGATTGTTGCTTCCTGGGAAGACTAGAGGGACTTTGTAGACAAAAGGGGACAATATCTTTATAGCTACACACAGCATAGGAGGCAAGAATTGTGTACCAGACCTCACTGTACAAGGTCACTTTTTGCAATCATCCAGCACCAGATGATTGTGCCTGTTACTGGTCAGATAGAGAATCTGCAAGTATAGGTAATCTGACAAGCCAATAGGCTTAGTAGATGTGTGCATATTCTCACCTGTGAATCTTAGCCCAGCTCTCAAGTGGGACTGCAGTGGTACGGCACAGGCCAGATTCTGATCTCATTTACACCCGTACCAACACAGAGCAACTACACTGATGCCAAAATGTGGGCCTAAAAGCTGCCTGCCTGTAGCCTCAGAGAAAAAGTTGCATCTAAACTGTTTTCTGCAGGGCGGTCTGCATGAAAAAACAGAATAATTTCACAAATTAGGCCATTTGTGAAAAAGCAAAGGCAAAATTCGAAAATGTTTTGTAGTGAATGTATAGCTATTTGTTTGCTGGTGGTTTTGTTAACTCCAAAACATCCAGAGTAAAGTTTTGCTAGGTCTGATGGTTAATGGGATGCTCTATTCAATGTTTTCTCATTAGACTTTCGATCTGTATACGTAGAATACACAGGACCATCATCAGAAATGGTAAATCAGATGGTATCCAGGTCTCTCTCTGAAACATAAGGGAGAGTTTCTGTTTTTTGCAACAAAGTGCCCAATATCTAAGTGAGGTATTTCATTTAGGTCCTCAGGGTGTTAACTACTTCAACTTTGACTCACTTAGATCTTAGCAAAGTGGGTCACAGAGACTCAATATTACACAGCTGTTGATATCTTCCAGAATCTTCTGATTTGATCCCTTCAGTCTGGGTTTAGGTTGAAGATCTGCACAAGAGTTGTTTATATGTAAGAGACAGGAGCTTCAGCTTTGTAGTATATTGAAGAAGGACAAGGGCAAATGGAGAATGGAAGAAATGGGGAGAGTTTGAAGAAAAATTTAAAAGCAAGATGAAGACAAGGAGTAAGAAGATTTCTCAGGGTCAGGACAGAATCTGATAAACTTTGAGAAAGGCCTTAAGATACTTGGAGGTGTTTTCTAAACCTTCCAACCTTGCAACATTCTCCCATCATAGTCTGGAGGTGAAGTGATTTATGAATATACATACTTACACAGTTCTCTGTGATCATCTTGATAAGGTAAATATATCACCCAGCAGGAAGCTACACTACACACTAGTCTCCTTCCTGAGAGAGAAATTCAGTGTTCTGGGCCCCAGCTATCCCTTTCTGACATATGCAGGGCGTGCAGTTTAGTTCTTCATTAAAAAATGTCCCATCGAGATGTTTAAACACAGATCTCCCTATAAGGATGAATGCTTTGAATTGCCCTCCATCCAATTCCTCTCCATTTAATTGGTATAAAGCAGCTTCCCCTTGGCTACTTCCTCCCTTGAAATTACATAAGTAGCCTCACTGGAAAGGCATAGGTAAATATTTCACACGGCACACCATGGATTAGGAGCACAGCTCCCATTAACCAAAGCTGGAATCACTCAGCTGTTCTCCCCCTCACACCGTGTTAAAAATGTACCCTACAGGACGGAGAGACTGGGCTCCCAAGTGTCACCTTATGAGGAGGGTGCAGAACACTTTCATTTAATACTGCATGTGTTTCCATTAGTAGAGTCAATTGCTCTCTGTCCTCAGTTTTAAGACTCCCTGTTTGTCTCTATTACAGCTCTGTTTCCACGTGCCTGCCAATCCTCCCTAGCCCTTCCATCTGAGCCTGCGAGGTTTTGATGATACAACACCACAGCATCTTGGCTTTCATTTGATTTAAAATTTGTGATTGCAATTATGGACTTTGCATTTCTATGGGCTTACTGCTGCATAGGAAGGCTTTTGTGCCCAAGGTATTGTGTGGCATGGCAGCTTAAGGGATGCCAATACAGCAGAGGCCTGAATGTCCTGAAACCTGTGAAGTACGTGGGGGAAAAAACTTGACTGCTAATTTGATTCAGAGTACCACAACAACTGTCCATACTGGCATGACTCCTTCAGGGTAGCAAATTTATGTATCTGTGTAAACACTAAGCAAAAAATCAGAAGACATTCATCACATATGTAAAAATAGAGCTGTGGTTAATATAGTGTACGCTGTGGTCTGTTACTACTCTGGGATATGGTGTCTCTGCTGCTTACATGGATATGATGTATCTACTTGTGAGATACCAGCATTCCTCCTTTACAATTATGTTGAATGATACCACTGCACTTTGTCTTTACCACACTCCTCCTTGCCCAGGAAATGTATGAGGAAAATGGCCCTGTTCCAAGTGGTCAGTGCAGGTGAGGTCATGTTATGACAGCTAGTAAAAAACTTAAGTTTCCACGTGTGAAAAAAATGAAAGTTATTTTAAAAATATAATTCAAAATTTTAACTGTCAAAAAAGGTAAAAAATCACTTTTTGGTAACATTAATAAAATAAAACTAGGGATTGGAGAGTTGTACTTTAAAAATGTAAAATTTTACAGTGGTTTAAATAACCTAAGTGCTTTCCTTTACATTTTGAACTCATTCAGAAATCATTGGACTTAATATTTGTATGAACAAGTTAAGGGAAAAAAATATTTCAAAATTAGAGAAAACATCAGAAAAATATTTTTATTTAAACAGTGTGATGTTTGTCAACTTTGTCAAACAGCGACAGTGAGGCACTGGTTTCTTCCCCCAAAATTTCACTGATAGAAATATGCATTTCAAAGATTTTTTTTATTTTTTAAAAATGAAATTATTGAACAGAAATGTCTATTAGGTATTTTCATCACCTTGATCTTGCTATGAAATTCTATATATGAACCACTTTCAACACAAAAATGTTTGCTACCTCCTTGCTGATCTGTCTTTTTTTTCGAGTTCTTTTCTAATAAGTAATGAAAATGTTACAGCCTTACAGCTTGTTTTGTGGTTGCAATTACGTAATCATTATTAATGAAGCAACAATGTCAAAACTGTGTGAAACCGAACTCACATTTAAGTACTTACAATAAACAGATATAAAACAACAGATGTCTCAGTTTTTGTTCTCCAATGATTTCATCCCTTGTTAAAAATAAATGTCTGGTTTAAAAAAGAAAAGGGCTTTTCTCAACTCTTACAAATTAATTGAATCCAGAGCCTAGTAATTCAACTAAAGACCTCTCTTTTTCTTTTTTTTCCTTCCCAAAATTTGTTTGTGAGTATATTGTTATTCAGTAAGTGATAAATTCACTTCAAAGCAATCCAGAAATCTAGGAAGTCAATGGTGTAATGGTCATCTGTCCCAGCTGAAGTGTTAGCCCCTGATAGCAATCAGACATGTAGCCAAAATGCTAGGCTTGCCTCATGACTGGAACACCCTGAAAAGGTTTTATGACAGAGATGGTTTCTGTCCCTGGTTTTGGTTCAGACAGTTGATTCTGGTTAGTCACAAATGGTTCAGGTTTCAGTCAGAATTTGTCAGTAGGTGCAGGGAGGTCTCTAGATCTGGGGAACCTCAGAAAACCAGCGCTTGGTTTTATGTAAACATCAAAAGTCCAGATGCTTGTTTGAATCGTCCACATCTGTTGAGTCTGCAAAACTGGGCTGGATATTTAGCTGGGATAAGTTTCCCTGGAAGATTCATAGACTTCATAGCTGAACTTGTGGCCAGAAATACCAGAGCTTCTTTTGGTATTTAAGTACTTTTTATTCCAGTGCTAAATAGGAATGTGCTACATTTTATGAGTGGGTTAGATATGCAAAAATTTTAAAACTTTGCAGAAATCCAGATCTAGTGAACAGACACTGTTCACTGTGAATAAAATACTTACCAGGAAATGAAATCTCTAGTAGCAATTTATGAAGAAAAGCAAAAATGTATTAGAATTTGGATAGTGTTTTTATTTATCTGAAGAAGAAAACTCAATCTACTCTTAAACCACCTTAAAATCTTTGATAAATTATTCTTTGTAAAAAAAAAATAGAAAACTGCCATTATTTTAAAATTTTTATTAAGCTTCTTGAAAGACAGTGTTCAAATATAGGATTTGGAGAATAATTTTTTCCCCCAGTCCCTCTGGCACTGGAACAAGTGCAAAACAACTGTCTTTGCACTTTATTGCAAATCTTGCACAATTTCAAACACACAAACTGAGGTTCTTGCAAATTGCATTCTGAAAATATAGCACATTTATGCTTACAGCACTATATGCAATGACAAGATGTTTTGAACAATCTGTTTTCTCAAATTAGATTAACATCATGGAGAAGCACAATCTGCTCGTTGACACCGACGGTACAAAAAACCCCCAGTGCTTTGTGTCCTCCTTCAGGACACTGCTTTGGCAATAGGCATTCACTGCCTGTGTCATCATGAAGGATGTGGTGCACTTTTAGAGCTGCTGTTCTTTAGAAGAGACATCAGGGTCCATACAGCTCTGCTGCTAATCAAGCAGTAATGCACTTTTAGAGCTGCTGTTCTTTAGAAGAGACATCAGGGTCCATACAGCTCTGCTGCTAATCAAGCAGTAAAAATACAGGCAGCAATTGAAGGTCCTTGTCAGCATTGTGCTCTTTGGTCACAAAACACAATGGCCTCAATCCGCTTTTAAAGGTGATGGGTGAAAAACTACCTACTACATTTTTCTATACTAAACTAGCAGTATATTGTGAGCCTTAAATTACTACTTCCAAAAACAGCCACAGAAATCACCAGTACAAAAGATTTGCTAAGAGCTAACACAACGTTTTTGTGCCTGGTGCTCTTGCACCTTTACTGAGGAAATACAGACTTCCCCACCATAGGTGAAAGTAAAAAGAAGATTCCCCTTTTGTGCAGATATTATTAAAATCATATCAAGTTTGTGCATAGTATAAGTACTTTTACATTCACATTTTCCTAGAAACTACCAATTAAACATTCTTTTAAATTTATTTATAGCAGATTTTGTTCTGCAAAGCACATAATTTTTCTTATCTGAGAGAGCAAACCCAAACCTCAGGAAACTGAAACTGAGAGTGACCTATGATTTTAACCTTCAATCAACATGAACATACGTGACTGTTTTGTTTTGCTGGGTTTTGCACATTATAATTGTATTTACAAAGAAATTCCTTGAAAGCATGTGTTGTGTTGAATGATTGCATGCAAACAACTTTGGAACTAGGGAACTTTGATCTTTGACTTACGGACTACAGGGCAAAGGTTAAAATCATGAGCTTTGTTGTCCCGTTGGCAGCAGTTCTTTTTGAAGCTTCCTGCTTCCAGTGAAAGTGATATACAGTTATATACACAAATCTCAGTCTTCAGTTGTGTTTGTAAAGGAAAAAAAAGTCCTGTAACTTTTAGTATTTGATCAACATTCTTAGATAATATGAGCAAGAATCTGACTGTTCTTGCATGTATATATGTAGAAGTGAAAATGGAGCTATTCTCAAAAGGCTTATTTGCATGCATAGGTAATGTGCAGAGAGAGAAGCTTGCTGGCTATTTGCAAATTTACATAAGGCAATTTGGTTGTTGTGCAGGCAATGACTTATTTGTGGAAGATGAAAGCCCTATATAATAATCCAGGTTAGAAAAATTTGATCTTAAGAGATATTGTTGAATACTTAGACATTGTCATTCCAATGGGTTGTAGACATTTCATAACACCTCTACTGAAATGAGGCAAAAAATGAAAAGGCTTTTGTCGCTGTAATGGGAATCCACTGTGTGAGACTTCGCACTGCCATGAACAACCTACATTTATATTGCCTTTAACATAAAAAATAATTAAGTGTGACGAAAGAATTTACTGAAATCTTATAATATCAGGAATTTTGAGTGCCCTGGCAAAGTAGAAACTTCAGTTACTAAGATCATAAGGCTGGGATATTTTCCTAACCCCCAGCAAAGCCATGAACGGCATCTACTCCTTAGGATGGTGTCTGAGACAGACCTTGCAGATTAAGACACAGAGCAACAATCAGTGGTGTGAGATTCCTTGCTATTAATTGGCAGAAATCTTGTTTACATGTTGCTAAAGAATTCCAGCTGCTTCATACAATGGGTAATAAATGAGTGGGACAAAACAAATGACTGGAGCAGTCCTATCCTGCTCCACCCAAACTCCTGGTATTAATTATCTGGTCTCTTGCAGCATGTCAGTCCCATTAACTTGAGCTTGGGGTTTATGTGTGCAAGTCTTTTAGACCTGAGCAAACACACTGGTGACATAAGCAGCAGCCAAACAAATAACTAGAAGTTAATTTTCTGAGAAGTTGTGACGAATCAAAGCTTCCTAACAATCTCTAATTTGCTCCATCTCTTTTAATCTGACATCTTCTCAGTCACATAGACTGTTCCACACCTTTATTTTCCTTCAGCACAGAATGTTACAAACACTAAATGCCAAAATACAGCATGAAATGTATCCCATTACAACTATTTTCCAGCAAGGTTTGGCTACTGTTTTACTGATGAATTTGATGTAAATGCATACATGGCAAATACAGTAGTTTTCACTGGTTCTGGCTTTGCTGTGTATTTTCCAGCATGTGTTGTCTCATTGTGATCGCTGGGTGACTCTCACAGGAGCCCCAGGTTGCAGAGACCCCTTGTTTACACAAAGCTCAAATGGAAAAAATCCAAGCTGCCTTCTAAACACTTTAAAATAGCACTTTCTAATGCTTCCTACAGGCGATGTTGACACATTTACAATGTTGATTTAAAGGGTAGAGGGAACACAGTTCATTCTGACACCCCAAATGTGAAGTTACTGGCCCACCCTGTCACTGGAGCCGCACTGAAAGGGCTGCCAGCAGATCTCAAGTGCCAGGTACATAAAAGTGAGCAAACAGGCAGGCGGTGACTTCTGTGGTTGTGAGGAAAACCTCTGAAGTCTCCCCTACTTTCTGTCGCTCTAGGGTGGAGTCACAGTCATGAACACTGATCCTGCAGGTCCTGAGATACTTTGTTCAACAGTTCCTGAACTTTCTGTGAACCATTTTACCCCAGTTTTGCTGAACCACAACACAATCTAAAGATTCCCTTCATTTCTTTACCCCATCCTTCATTCACTGTTTTTTATTGGAATTAATCTGACTGTAAATCTTTGTCAGTCTTCAGAAGTTCTAATTTCTCAATCATCTGGTCTGACATGATCCTGATTTTCTTCGATATTTTGTCTTTTACCCCAGGGAAATTTATGTCTGTTCCTGGCATTTGTCTCTTATCTTCCTTTGTGAACACAGAGGGGAAGAATTAATTTAATTTCTCTCTCTCTCTCTCTCTCTCTCTCTCTCTCTTTCTCCCTCTCCCTCTCTTTCTCCCTCCCTCTCCCTTCTGTAGTGAAGTCTTCTTCTGTCAATAAATTTCTTCTGCCACATCCTGGAGGCCAGCTATCTCTTCTTTCTTTCATCCCTGTATTTCTTATGGGTATGTTGTTTGTTTCTTTTTTTTTGTCTGTTTGTTTGTGGGGACTTTTTGTGTTTTGTTTTGGTTCATTTGTTGGTTTTTAAAATCTTCTTAATCTTTATACCAATAGCAAGATATATTCAGTTTCCAGATATCATTTTCAATTTTGGTTTTTTTCCTCCATTATTTCCATTCCTTTCCATTCCTTTCAGTCCTTTCCGTAGTCTACCCTGGACTTGATCTTTTAAATTTTTCACATGTCCTTTCTTCACCTTTGATTAGTTTTTCATTTCCTTGTTCTTTATTAGGTGTTGGCAACTCAGTACTGTAGGTGGCATTTTACATTTTTTCCTCTCCCTTCCCTCATCCCTAGTCCGTGCTGAACCACAGCCCAGAATGATGTCAGGAGAGCATTTAGACACCTTTCCAAGATTTGATACTGACCACTCAGCTCATTAAAGGTCTTACAATATATTTTGCAAGAATGGGTGCATTAACCCCTGCATTCTGGACCAATTCCAAATGCAACGATTACTTACTGCCTACCCAGCCTTCCCTTACAGTTTCAATGGGATAGATTAATCTTTACTTGACCTGTAACATAGCATTACTATCAGTATGTACCACTTGCCACACCGAAGGTGGCAGAAGGGAGGCTATTTTTCTGTTGCAGGAGGTTATTTTCTAATTTCACAGTGCAAAAAATTTTGAGAGGAAGTACTGCTTTTCCTTCTTGTTCCATTTTTTTTAATTCCAGTAATTTGTAGACAGAATTCTTGCATAGTCAGTGTCCAGCAGTACTTCCTTCCTCCTCTTTTTCTCCATCTCTACAAATACTGCTTGAAAAGAGACTTACACCATCCCTATTTTCTCCTCTTTAGATTCTTTTCTTACACAGTCCAGATGATGTGCAGGTCAGATCCCTTGCATCCACCACAGCAAAATCAGCTTCAGACAGCAATTCTTGCAGTGGCCTCCAGGTACATGTATTTAAAAGGAACTGCAAACTTCATAGAAAGCTTTAAACTCAAAATATTCATCCCATGATTTCAGGTATCAAGTAAGTGCTTGCAGAGGTGAGGGAAAAGTAGGAGAAGAAAGTCCACTGGGGCATGAAGCTTGTGTTGTCAGTCCATATAGTATAAATGGAAGCAGCAAGCTGTTTCCTCAGAATATGTGTTTGAGAAAGGCTTCGAGAGTGTCATGAACCAGAGAGAAAACACTTCCAGGAGTGCTGAAAGCATCCCTAAAGGTTGAGAGTGAACTAATAAGGAAGTAGTTTATTTAGGTTCAATTCCCTTGACTGGTTTGTGACCTTTGTGCTCTTCTTTATGTTCTAAAATAAAGGGACACAAGTGTTCGTGTCTGAATTGCTATTGTTATTAACAGCCACATTCTGTCCACATGGCTCCCATCATGATCTGACTGGACTGTAAAAGCCACTGACACCAGATGAAGAAGTTTTCTATTACAAATTCCTTGACTTCTTTTTCACTTGATTCCACAGTGTAGCATTTTGACTTCTGAGATGTTGAAAAAGAACCAACCTCTTTCCATACTACTTTCCTTCTTTTTTCATTTTTCAAACTTCGTGAACACAAGATCTGCTTTACTGGCCTGTCCCAGCATGACATAAAGTATACAAAGCCTTACATGACACTATCCATGAACACTCATTTTTCATCATCCTTCCCTATGGCCTTTTAGTTTTCTATTTCTCTATTTTTCAGCTGCTCACACACCTTGCTACTTTATTCCCTTCCTTCCCTTCCTTCCTTCCTTCCTTCCTTCCTTCCTTCCTTCCTTCCTTCCTTCCTTCCTTCCTTCCTTCCTTCCTTCCTTCCTTCCTTCCTTCCTTCCTTCCTTCCTTCCTTCCTTCCTTCCTTCCTTCCTTCCTTCCTTCCTTCCTTCCTTCCTTCCTTCCTTCCTTCCTTCCTTCCTCCTTCCTTCCTTCCTTCCTTCCTTCCTTCCTTCCTTCCTTCCTTCCTTCCTTCCTTCCTTCCTTCCTTCTTCCTTCCTTCCTTCCTTCCTTCCTTCCTTCCTTCCTTCCTTCCTTCCTTCCTTCCTTCCTTCCTTCCTTCCTTCCTTCCTTCCTTCCTTCCTTCCTTCCTTCCTTCCTTCCTTCTTCCTTCCTTCCTTCCTTCCTTCCTTCCTTCTTCCTTCCTTCCTTCCTCCTTCCTTCCTTCCTTCCTTCCTTCCTTCCTTCCTTCCTCCTTCCTTCCTTCCTTCTTCCTTCCTTCTTCCTTCTTCCTTCCTTCCTTCCTTCCTTCCTTCCTTCCTTCCTTCCTTCCTTCCTTCCTTCCTTCCTTCCTTCCTTCCTTCTTCCTTCCTTCCTTCCTTCCTTCCTTCCTTCCTTCCTTCCTCCTTCCTTCCTTCCTTCCTTCCGACACTTCCTTCCGACACTTCCTTCCGACACTTCCTTCCGACACTTCCTTCCGACACTTCCTTCCGACACTTCCTTCCGACACTTCCTTCCGACACTTCCTTCCGACACTTCCTTCCTTCCTTCCGACACTTCTTCCTTCCTTCCCTTCGACACTTCCGACACTTCCTTCCTTCCTTCCTTCCTTCCTTCCTTCCTTCCTTCCTTCCTTCCTTCCTTCCTTCCTTCCTTCCTTCCTTCCTTCCTTCCTTCCTTCCTTCCTTCCTTCCTTCCTTCCTTCCTTCCTTCCTTCTTCCTTCCTTCCTTCCTTCCTTCCTTCCTTCCTTCCTTCCTTCCTTCCTTCCTTCCTTCCTTCCTTCCTTCCTTCCTTCCTTCCTTCCTTCCTTCCTTCCTTCCTTCCTTCCTTCCTTCCTTCCTTCCTTCCTTCCTTCCTTCCTTCCTTCCTTCCTTCCTTCCTTCCTTCCTTCCTTCCTTCCTTCCTTCCTTCTTCCTTCCTTCCTTCCTTCCTTCCTTCCTTCCTTCCTTCCTTCCTTCCGACACTTCCTTCCTTCCGACACTTCCTTCCTTCCTTCCGACACTTCCTTCCTTCTTCCGACACTTCCTTCCTTCCTTCCTTCCTTCCTTCCTTCCTTCCTTCCTTCCTTCCTTCCTTCCTTGCTTCCTTCCTTCCTTCCTTCCTTCCTTCCTTCCTTCCTTCCTTCCTTCTTCCTTCCTTCCTTCCTTCCTTCCTTCCTTCCTTCCTTCCTTCCTTCCTTCCTTCCTTCCTTCTTCCTTCCTTCCTTCCTTCCTTCCTTCCTTCCTTCCTTCCTTCCTTCCTTCTCCTTCCTCCCTTCCTCCCTTCCTCCCTTCCTCCCTTCCTCCCTTCCTTCCTCCTTCCTTCCTCCCTTCCTTCCTCCTTCTTCCTTCCTCCCTTCCTTCCTCCTTCCTTCCTCCTTCCGACACTTCCTTCCGACACTCCTTCCGACACTTCCTTCGACACTTCCTTCCTTCCGACACTTCCTTCCTTCCGACACTTCCTTCCTTCCGACACTTCCTCCCTCCCTCCCTCCCTCCCTCCCTCCCGCTTGAGAACAGCTATTAAAAGCAGCACCAAAGTAGAGTATGGAGAAGATTTTGGGCAGGAGTGAAGATCTGTGTTACAGTGTCTTATTTCCTGTTTGGAGTAATTGTTTACATAATCCATGGTGTGATCAGATGTGTCTTAATGCATTCACAATTACTTGGCTTATTTTACAGAGTGAAGGATCATGCTATGTTATGTGTCATCACGCTGTTAGTGAACAGAACACAATACTGGAAATGAAACATGACAGTTAAATGGCAAAAGACAAATACTTGTTTTTAAATTAGGATACACTATTAACCTAATTAGCAACTCTCAGCACTTTCTAGGTTTTATTTACAAACATGCTGGGCCAAATTCTTTGCTCGGTTGTAACCATGCAAACACCTATTTTATATGTCTGAGAGTTAATTTTCTGCTGTGTTTGCACTTCTTTTTTATAGACAGTGTCAGCTATATTCCTTTCCAAGGTGTAATGAGAGAAGATGAAATGTGATTAAGATGGGGATTGAGCAAGAAGCATATTGAAGGCATACCAGTCTGAGGTATGTGACTGCAAGCAATGAACACAGAAAGCGTAGTTGAAAACAAGTCTGAAAGGCTCAACCAAGTTTCATGATTTAAGGGATTATGAATGAAAAAGTGATATGTCTGAAATAAAAGGAGGAAGGAACTGATAAAATGAAAGGGACTCTTCCCTGACAGCCATTCTGATGCATGCAGCCTTTATGCAGTGGCAGTGACTTCTCTGGCTGACCTTGACTTTGTTTTTATGGTCATTTTGAAGAAGAAGGACCTCTGAGCCAATGCTCACCAGGCTCACCAGTACTTTTTCAAAGATGCCACACTATTACAGGATAAATCTTACTGGAGGGTGAGGGGACATAGACTGTGGTAGACTGTGGTGTCATTGAGGCGTGTCTGAGAAAGTCAACCTTGTTAACCTGAAAATATGGGCCATCACCTGGCCCTGGTGAGATTGCATATGTGGGTATGTGTGATAGTGCATGTTTCTAACTCTCTTCATCTACCAGCACCTATGAGTCTTGTCCTGTCTTGTCAGTTTCTCTTCCGAAAGTTCACACTGCTCTGCTTCTGAACAAACCAAATCCTGGGAGACAGGCCTTCACTGCTGTTCTTTGTCAAATATGCAATCCTGTGGGAAAGGATGCAATAAACCTGCAGAAAATCTTGAGGATGGAGTATTGGTACATGCTTCATAGCATGAGATGTATGTATTTATACCAACTTAAAACCATAGTGAAAGGGTGTACTGCACTCACCTACCCTACTTCTTCTTGAAAGCACATGAAAAGTGCAGCCATTCTTTCAGAAGGTCTCTGTCAAAACAAGTAACTTTTTAAACTTTGTGCTTTCTATAGTTTTTAACATATTAATCAAGGATTTTAAGTTTAAGTGATTTCCTGGAGAGTAACTATTATAAGAGGCAGAGGGAAAGGTTCTGATGAACAAAAAATTGCTATGTACACTACATTTTAACATCTCCTAAGAAAATGTAAAATCACAGCCCTTCACAAAGAAGAGCAGTTAAACTGTAAGGCACATAAAAATGCTTTCAGAAAAGTTTGATCTTAGCCAATATTTAGTTCATTAAAGAAAATTAAGTAATTACTTTTTAAAAAGAAACATGCATAAGCACATTACAAGCTGAATACACATAGTATGAATACTTATAACTGTTTTTCAAAAGGCAGGCAGGATTTAACTGGGTACTTTTTTCTTTTAAAACACTTCAGGTCTGTTTTCATGATAGGTTCAAAATTCTCAGCAGCTATCTTGTTGTGTGACAAGAGTTTACAGCATTAGTTTCACCAGACAAGGACTGGTGGAGTAAAATTAGTCATGTATGTAAATTATAATCATGCTGAATAGTTGTATGCGCTCATTTAGCCATTTTAACAGTGTGTGATGTTATCCTCTCTGCAGGACTAATAAGCATTAGCCATAATGAGGTCAGTCAGTCAGTCAGGCATTATCATGGGATTTAATTGGGACACTGGTCTCTGCTGAAGTGAAAATTAATAACTTTTGTCAATGTTCTGGTGAAATGTTCTGTCTTATTAAACTATGAGGGTCAATTAGAAAGCATTATGTAATAAAGTCCCCAGCAGCAGAACTCAAATTGAGTTATACCACAGTCATTATTCCAGGACGATTGCATTTGAAAATGGAAAACCAGCATGCCATATGGAGGGCGCAGGTTATATTTACAAGCATTGCATGTTAAAGCTTCGGCAAGAAGGAAACAATTAAATGTAATACTGAAATAAATCAAAGCACTGAAAGTGCCATGTTGTGCCAGGCGCTTAATATAGCCAGCATACCCCTAGATGCAGCTAGGCAAAATGGCACCTGTTTATAAGCCTTGTTTGGGTTCTGTCAGACAACGTCCTCCACTGGATTGCTCTGATGATTCAAAGTCTGGGGCACACCTGGAAGGCTCAGCAGGCACATTGACTCATATAAATAACAGTTTATTGTATGGCTATTAAGACCAGAGATTGCTTTTATTAAAGTGCAGTTATCATGATACATCAAATTAGGAACTTTTAAAGCATGTTTAACGGCCTCTGATATTCCCTGTTCGGTCATGTTTTACAGTACTTTAAATGGGGAGATACAAAGACTCTGTCGGCTCTAGTGTCTAAAGTCAAAGCCAGCAAAGATGCAGAAAGGCCAAGAGGGAGGCAAGTAGGTTTTATAGGGACAGAGACAACATTAGAGGAATGCACAGTTGGCCACTTTACTGTTTCTAAGGATTCCTTCTTACCAAAAAATTATTAGTATTTCAAGCAAAGCTCTTTTCCCCCAGAATTTACATTCCATACACAGTTGGAAAAAAGTCGTACCATGTAATCATGGAATCGGTAATGTTGGAAAAGACCTCTGAGATCATTGACTTCTGCTGGTAACCTAACACTGCCATGTCCAAGACTGAACCATTTCCCCAAGAGCCATATGCCTTTTAAACACTTCCACGCATGGTGATTCCACTACTTTCCTAGGTAGCCTGTTCCAATGCCCAAACACAGAGAAATTTTCTCTATATCTGACCTAAACCTGACCTGGTACAAGCTGAGGTGTTGGACTACCCACACATTGAAATAGAGAAGGGCTGCTCATCCTCTGCTCTCATGCAAAGATTCCCCATGAGTTCATGCCAGAGCTGTACCTTGCTTGGGGTGACAGTGGGACTGTGGAACCCAGATTCTTTCTGCAAGAGGAGGACACTGGTGCTACTCTTGGGGAGCACACTACTGAGCAGGGTGTCTGCCCTTCAATGTCTCCCTCCTGAATTTCTGCATGGTGCAGCTCCAAGAGTCAGCAGAGCTCTGAAAATCCACTCAGCATCAGCCCCGCCAACCCAGAGGGCTCATGGCCATCTCCTCTCCTGCCAAACCAGAGCAAGCTGGGATCTCCAAGAATGGGTCTTCCAGGAGTTGACAGACCTCCCGCTTGCTCTCTCACTGCAGGAAACTGCAAGCCTCCCTGCAGAGAGACGTTGTGCTGGAGAGCCGTCCCCAATCTGTGTTCCAATTATTATTCACAGATGTGAGGATGATTTTCTAAAGCACTCATTGTTTGGCCTAACACAGCTGCCAGAGACAGCCACAGCATATCTTGCCCTGGATTTTACAGAGCGGTGGATGAATTGTGCAAGGGCAATGCATTTCTGGGAGCCATAGTCCTGAGGGTGAGCTCTGATCCCAGCTTCTGATACTTCAGAAAGGGTAATACCATCCTCACTGGTAGGATGTGTTTTTTTTTTTTTTGGTTTTTTTTTGGTTTTTTTTGTTTTTTTTTTTTTTTATCTGCAACTTTACAGTCCCACAGGATTTTACCTGATTATTGCTGACAGTGCAGGCTAGGTTAATTTTTGCTGTGGGGTTTGAACAAGCTGAACTGAAGCTCTGTTTCATTTAGAACTGTTCAATTAGGGCTAAGCATGTGATTTCCAACTTAGTTGTAAACTGACAAGTAGAATCAGGCATGATTTTCCCTTTGTTCATTCCAATTTGATGACAGCATGGCTTACGTTGACTGTTTTGGTGTTGCTTCTGATTTACACTGGTGTGAGAAGAGATACAGGCTTGTTAGCAACCCATCCCTCGTGGAGTGAGAACATTTTGCAACTTAGCTCAGAGCAGCTGAGAATGTCAATATATTTGATAAGCATTTATGAACAGAGCCTCAGTGCTACCCTCAGGAGATCCTCTATGGTGGAAAAAGGTCATCAGCTACACCATTAAAGAAGCACTACTAAGTTTCGATGCTTTATTTTTCATTGCCAACTTCACATCCTGGGTTGGGAAAAAAATCAGGCATCTCTTCAGCTTTCCTCCTGATGGTGATCAAGGCTGCTGAAAACCGCTCTGTCATATTCCCAGTGTATTGGTAAATGTCCCTGACAGCCAGGTGGTCTCCAGCAGGGGACTTGGTCTGGCAAGGCTGGTTCCAGCATGTAGAGCTGGCAATATGCAGTTCTGTGCCTGAACCACAAGACTGTGCTTTCTTCCCTTCAGATACTGCAGGATAGCCTGTCAGCTTTCCTCTCTCTTTAGACCTTTGTATGTCATCTTATCTCTGATTTGCTTTCCTGGACAGGAATAACATATGCAGAACTTTTCTGTTTCTGGCAAGTATGGCTGTGTGTTTTATGTTAGACTCACATCTACACATATGCTCACACAAACATGCATACACACACATCCAGATATACAGATATATATCTCTACACCCACAGATGCATGTGCCTTCGTGCTCACTTGTGGAACACCACCCAGATGCAGTGGCTCCAGTTTGCCTTTTGAAAGCAATTAGTATTTATTATTGTAAGCAGTTTCAACATAGGGAATACTTTAAATACAACAGCCCCACTAATTACTTTCAAATGGTGAATATCAACATTTTCACAGTGGTGCAGCATAGGCTAGGATGCATGGATGCAGAAGCCCTCAGCCTCAACATAGATAAGTGCACATTCATTCACAAATGGACAAACTGACATACATCTCACCTCACCTCCTCACTGAAAAACTCACAGACATTTCCCAAGGAAGTTCTTTTATGATTTTCAGCTGCACAGGACATCAGAACTCTTAGCTTCTCTCTGTATTTTTCCCCATTAAAAAAAAAAAAACCCTAGTTTTTTTTTAAATTTATTTTTTATTCTTATGAGAATAGTGTCAGGCGCTTTTGTTGTTGTTGGAAAGACTAAGTAGTTGGAAAAGTGCTGATTCTCTCTAGTCATTTTACACCTACAGCGTTTAGGAGACCTTAACACAAAACAGTGCCAGGTCTCAGTGCTGGGCTGCCTGCTTCATTCTTTGGCAAAATTATAATATTTTGGCAGAAGTGCCCTATGTTAACAAAGAAAAGTTTGATTAATCAGCAGGAGGGAATACTTGTGAGAAAAGGCAGTGGGAAAGAGAGAGAGCGAGAGACAGACACATTCTAAAAAGCCTAATCAGTTTTAAAACAGCTTTAAAAAGGAATAAAAATTCTTAAATCTCTTTGATGACATTCAAAGAGCCTTTTTTAATATATGAGAAGGCACATTCTAAATTCTTAACACTGCTAGTGTCACCAGTGCTTTTTTCCACTAAACCATTTTAATTCCATAATTTAGAAGGTCTTGAAAAGTAGCAGGATCAAACTGTAGTGTAATTGGATACACTGTGCACTTCCAGTGTGAATTTGGGTCCCTGGTAGGCACCTGTGATTTCTTTCTTTCTTCTAAGATCACATAGAGTGTACTCATTTGAAAGGAGAGAGATGCAGCAGCAAAGTAAGCTTTTTATAAGGTGGATTAGCTAAGTGTGCTGCTGGAAAACACTTGGCCATTTATTTGGCACTGATGGTTTCTTTGTGATTGGAGGGAACACTATCGACAGGGAAATCAATGTGGGTTTACTAAAGAACACTGAGTGATCAGGGAGCAAAGAAGCAGCCAGACAGGAGTGGCAGCCCTCTGCACTTCCTTCAGAAACAAACAGATCCAGACATTGCAGTTTCTTCTGCTGCTCTTCTCGCTTTTCACAACCAATATAAAGCGTCTTTATGCTCAATTATTAGCTCTGCTGATCTGAGCACTGCAATAAGTGAAACTTCAGATGTTGTCTGTTTCTCAGAAGCTAGGTACAGTTGCAAGCCTGGGGTCCTACAGGGCTTTTAAAGACAGAAGGCAGCAAAGACAGAGAGTGGGAGAAGAGAAACATCTGAACATCTGCTGGAAAATCCTAACTGGCTTGTTCAGCTGAGTTCAGCAAGAGCAAAAGCAGAGGAGTTGGCAGGTGTCACCATGCTGTAGATGGAAATCACTGCAGATGATCTCAAGATATAAATCAGAATGTTCTGGACATTCCCTATACCTCATTCCCTCCAGACTTTTTTTTGTTTCTCAGTGACAGCAACTTTATTGTGTGATAGTTAGCTCTGGGGAGGTATTAAAATAGCTAAGAGCAGGCTGTGTGTGTAAGCAAATAGCTGCATGTATCAAAGATACCCTATCATAGTATATACTGTTTCCTTTAAAATTACTCGGGGCGGGGGGGGGGGGGGGGTGTGGGGGGGGGTGTGAGGGGGGTGGTGAAAAGCAACAAAAAACTACCAGTCCTCCCTTCAGGAGTGCAAATATTCACCCCTCAGATGAACTTATTTACGATCAGGGTAAGAAGAAGAAGAGTTAATAATGTTGCATCCTTTTTTCTCAAGAATTTGTACAATAAGAAAATACTAGCTTTTTCTTCACTAAGTGTTGCTATTTCTCTCTCTTCCCCTGGTGCTCCCCCCCCCCCTTCCCTCCCTCCCCCCCTGCCTTTCTCTCTCTAATTCTCTCTGATTGTACATATTTCTTCACCTCTGTCTCAGGTAATAAGTGTCCCTATCACCATAATATCAGAGGAGTTCACACATATATACCAAATTTTAAACAGAATCTCTTAACTTATCCATTCATTTTCCCTAAAATTGCACAATTCCTGGCAGAAACTTTCAAATCTAGTCAGTCAGCAGCACTAGTCAGGGCTTTTCACCATTTGCTCAGCAGTTCGCAGGTATGTTGGCTTCATATACTTTCCCACTGTACCATCTCTGTTTCACAGCCTAGCCGACAGGCTCTGGACAGCAGGACAGCTAGATCCAATAAATCTGAGACCTGTCTAGGTGCTTCATTTATCAAGAGGCCTAATTTACCCAGGCCCTTTAGACTAATTGCAGATTTGTAAAAAATGCTGATAATGTAGATCAGTGCATTGTGAATGTCCCTTGCCATATTTCTGCTAATGTGTTTCATCTGGAGTACATAAAGAGACAGGGATGCTGATTTTAGACACAGCACTTTGGGGCTAATCCAGTTAAATGATTATCCCTAAAAATCTGCAGTGATGTCATTTTCCCTATAGAACTCTGCCAGTTGCCTTGTTTGCTTTATTGTGAGAAGTATGTGATCCCAGGCTTTAGAAATTCCCTCTATATTTCTGTTCTAATGCATTGTAACTCTCTCATCCCACTCTCCCAGCTACCCATCCCTTCTTGTATATAATAACTATGTTGACAGAAACTCTGGCTTGGACTGTTGGCTTTTGTGTGTATACAGATAAGGAAGAGGTACACTCCTTTGTTTGACATATACAGGTATCCACTTTGTTTCTCTCAAAGCAAAATTTCTTGTTTTCAGTCCCCTAATTTCTCATTTTCCTCCAGAAACGACTATTCCACTGTGTTTTGGCCACTTTTACTACTAACACTTTGCTTATATTTGGCCCCCTTTTCTGCACTTTGCTCCAAGATTCATTGCCACAACTTTTTTCTAAGCTTCTTGTCTTCCTATCCATCTTCTGTAACGCCAAAATACTGCTCCATGGATTTGCAGCAAACTCAGCTTCTGTGTTCTTTCTCAGATATCTTCTCCCTTTCCTTTGGTCCTGTAATTCCTTTGTGCTTTCATTTGTGTTCCAGGGAACTCCAATTGGGCACACTCTGACTCTCTTTGTTGTGAGAAGAATCCAAATTTTGTTTAGAAAAATATCTCTGTCATGTAAGTGATACAGTGCACCCATTGATCCAGGGGCCAGCTGACCTATAATGCAAAACACTAACAAATAACTCTATAATAAAAAAAACTATAATTATTACTTAAAAATATAATCTTTATAAGGCATCCACACAATTTGCACTAATAGCTGAGGGCAGGGGCTAGGCAATTCTAAGTGTGCTTCACTCCTGCATTGATATGTAAAATTTTTGCAATGTGGATTTTGAGGGGAGACCAGGATCTGGAATAAGAAAAACATCAAGAGATCCTTATTTTTCAGGAACTGGCTGTACAGGTCTGGGATAAGGCAGCCTCAAGAATTTGGCGCTATAAATATTACAAAACTTCTACAAAGAATCTTAGGATATTTTTTTATCTGACACAAGGTCCTTCAGAAGGCTTCCATGCAGGTAAAGGAAAGAAATGGGAATGTCTTCTCAGGCATCCCAGCAAGGCTGTATGTGATCTATCAATGTTCAGCAGACAGATGCAAATCAATTCCACTGCTATGGTATTAACAAGGAGCTTGCTTTAAAAGCTTACTTTTTGGTTGATTTTTTTGGGGTTTTTTGTTTGTTTGTTTGTTTGTTTGTTTGTTTTTTGGGTTTTTTTTGTTGTTTTTTGGGGGGGTTTTTTTATGCCCTTCAAGTATAACCTAAGAGTTCAATGAAATCAGTGTATGATGAGATAAACCTGTCCAGACAATGCAGGTGGATTGTCAGAGTAGAACACAGAGAGACCTTTCAGGACAAATAATGTAAGAGGCTGTTTTCTCTCAGGAGGGGAAGATCCTCTCTCAGGGAAGTCCTAATATTTGGAGACTGTCAACTAAGGGCCACCGAGGACTCTCTGCAAAGATCCTAGGTAAGCTTTCCTCTTACTATGTGGCTTCTAGTACTTTAAAAAATGGTTAAATATTCTTATGCAATCATGCTGCAAAATGGAATAAACCAGCAGGATTCTTAACTAGAAACAGTGAAAGAAGAAAAATTAGAGGCATAATTTACCATAATTTTGGGCTATTAAACACCCCAAAATATCCTGCTAGCCAAAAGTTCATCTCTGCCAAGCTGAACTCTGCCAAGTCATTAGGTTGATGCAATGTGTATCCCATGTAGCATGATCCCAAAATGGGTGTCAGACAATATATGTGCACACACAGCGAGAACCTCACAGTTCTCATTAGTGTTACAGAGGTGAAAGGGAATTAGAATCTTAGAAATATCTTTTGCTCCTCTCCAAAAGCTGTCCTTGTAGCTGTGCAATCTGGATAATCTCCACTTCTAGACTCTTGCAGGTAACTTCTAGACAGTAGAAGAGCATTCAAGGGGGAGATAGAAACTTATGAAAGTCTGGCTGACATTTTGATCATACTCATGCATTTATCAAGATTATCCCAAAGGCATATGTCACAGGAAGAGAGTAGTTTTTCCATATTAAAGATGACATTAACCTTCTATCCTGTCTTGCTCCCTTTGCTATTCCCAAACTCTGTAAATATTTCAGATGTCTTCTGCCCCACTCCTGCACCACTTGGCTGTAAAAAATGGCAAGATGATGAAAAACTCAATTTAATCCACATCATTTTCTGGCTCTAAGGTAATTAATTTTCATTCATTTCTTTATGCTTAGAGTCAATGGTAGCTGATTGCTAAACACCCACTTTAAGTTGCTCTTCTGCCTCCCAAAGATGCACCAGAACTCAAATAATCCTGATACAAGCCCCTCAGAACCCTGCATAAGTCAGTGTCTGTTCCATTCTGTTTTTCATGTTACTTTGCCATTCACAAATGTATTGTCGGGAAAATTAAATAAGTAAACGATCCTCTCTCTTTTGAGGAAAGGTTGGGACTTTGGGGAAAAAGCATTTTTTTTTCAGTTCTGGGGTGGTGCCAATCCACACTGATAGCTGAGAAATGTTCACTACTGTTCATTTTTACCCATTTGCCCACACTCCATCTGTGGGAATGCTGCATTAAATAGTTGTAGGGGACTGTTGTTCTGTACCAAAATGTTAACCAGGAGAGGAGAGAAATCACTGAGCAACTGAGTGAGAGCTTTGGTAGTAAATGTTACAGTAGCTGTCATGGAAAGTCAATAGGAATTCTTATTGTAGCTCTCAACAGCAACATATATATATATATTAGTAAGTCCTCATCCAGCAAATACTTTAATTTTTGACCTACCAAGAGGAAGATATTCACCCTGTCTAGGGATTTTGACACACTACCCTGCCTTATGTAAACTTTACCAATCAGCAGGTAGACCTTGGTTCAGAATCATGTAGGGCCAAGTCAGGACGCTTTAAGACAAGTTTTAACCCAACCACTCAAAGAACTGTCACTTACTACGTGAGAACAATGGCTCTCATCAGAACAGAGATGTGAATATTTTGTGCGCACAAAAGCACCAGTAAACCAAGCAGACTAAAACCGTGTCTTAGAATGATTCTACTTCAAAGTAAAGTAAGTCCATGTGTCAAGAAACTAGGTAACAGAAAATAAAAATTATGATTTGAAGCTTCAGAAGTAGTTTTCCTGTGAACCTTTTAGGCTGTATGTAAGTAGAAGAAAATCATAGCGGCAACAGTTTTTTTTTTCTTATATTGATTTTTGTTACATTTCTGGTGACTTACTGAGTAGGTAGCCAGAAGCAATTTATAAATACAGTAACACCAGCAGTCTCCAGAGCACTAGTACAGAAGTGCCACAGGTTGTACACAATTCAAGAATAATTCAGCGCAATCGCTCCACCATACCTATGTGGGTGAAATTCAGTACTAGCCCCCTAATTTCAATGACTTACGGCGTTTTATACTGGCTGAGGAACTGGGTTGAAGTACTTTCAGCAATAGACTTCAGTTAATTTTTTTCTGGTATGAAAGTGAAAGAGTTAAATAAAATGCAGGTTATAATTTTACACCATTTTAATAAGAATTAAATAAAATGCAGGTTATCACATTACACGATTTTAATAAGAATAAGACTGTACTTGGTAAGACTGTAATTTTTCTTTGTACCTACTTGTACTCAAAATTCTTAAAATTCCATCTGTCCTTCAGAAAGCCCACCCATTACCTTACGCATAAGTTTACAGCTCAAGTAGAAAAGAACCCAGCAAAATGAGTAAATTAAGTTCTCTTCATTCTTTCTCTGACGGAAGTTTTAAGCAATTTCAGAAATGAAATTGATTGTGATTGAAGTTATAATACTATTGATGAGCTTTTCATATCTTACAGAGATTATATATTAATGTAAGATTATTGCCTTTCATGTGGATTTCTGTGGCCAAAATAAGTAAAATACCTTTACTCAAGTGTTTGTTAATATCATTCATTTCTTTGTCCTTGCAAGACAGCATGAGAAAAATATTTGAAAATGCTTTTTTTTGACATCCAGAACTCAGAAAATGGAGTTGAATTTTAAGACTGGTTGTTAAATTTGAATCTCCTAAATTATAAGTATAAATAATATATGGGAAGTTTGACCTCCAGACAAAAAAGAAGGATGTGAAAACTCTAGAGACTGAAGCTCCGGAGCTCAAGAAGCTCTGCCCACACATCTTGGGTGAGCAGGTTACAGAAGTTGCTTCGTCTGAGAATGAATCCTGCATAGCTTCTGCTAGTAGAACTGACCACAGAAAATGAAAGAACCTTTTCTTTTAGTGGGCTGAAACTCATGTTTTGGCAACTCCTACTATCTCTCTACTTACTGAGAAGACTCCTGATTGCACTTCTCCCTGAAAACTGTTAATCAGTGTTAACCCAATGTGGTCATCCCTGTGCTTACGCTGGTTGAACTTGACCCCAGCTCAAGTGGGGGAGTCCCAAGGCAGACTTGTGTCGCTGCTGAGTGACACACCCTGTGTCAGCCACAGGGACCAAGCGAGCTCCAAGACTTTGCCTGCCTGAATCCAGATGGCAAGGGAGAAAGCAACAGCTGGGACGTGAGGGCAGCAACAGCTGGGACGTGAGGGCAGAGAGCAGGAGCCACAGCCAAAAGTTCAGTGGAAGAGGTATCTATTATTCATACGACTGTTTCTGTGTTGAGGTTTTGGTACCTTCTCAAACCCTAAAATTTTATGTGTTCCATGCATAGCTCTGGGATTAGCAATGGCCAAATATTGCCAGTGAGAAAATCCAACAAAACTTTTCACTGATTCAAGATATTTTGGGAGAAGGGCTCAAGATAGCTATGCTTCTGACAATACAGGAGATGCAAGGCTGTTTAAATAAGCTCTGTGACTACTCACAATATCTGACTAAAGGATTGAAGCTGAATACACATACAGGTGCATAAAAAACTTTTGTCCTGATTTAGTGTCTTTGTTTTCATCCTTAGTTAAAAGACAGAAACAGGTGTACTATTTCAGGAATTCCATTCCTGCTCTTTTGGTATTTCAGCTGGGTTTGTCTTGATATAGTCTGTTGAGAACTTCAAAAGGAACACTGTATTTTAAACCTCTAGATGTCATTTGTATTCAAGGATGGTAGCTGATGGCATTTCACCTCTTGAGCTAGAAATTTTCAGATAGCTGAATTTTCTACTATCATATTTTATTCTTACCAGGAAATGCATGAAAAACATAGAAATTTTGTTAAGGACAGATACAGACTCAGTTCGCAGCTCCTGGAAGATTCTCTCTCCCATAGCTCTCCTATTACAAGAGAACTTAATCCTTGAAGGTGCTGGGGCCTTGTGCCTCAAAGGTTCTTTAACATGTAGAGAAGTCTCTTCGCTTGCAGCTGGAGGAGTCTCAAAACCTACCACCAACTGGTCACCAATGCCTTAGGCTTTGGACTCAGCCTTTAAAGCTTTATGTGTGTCATCTTGATAAAGTTCCATGGGACAACTCATATGAGTAAGTGTCTGAACAGCTCACTTTCTTTGTGTTGCTTGTTAGTGCTTGTGTGCTTTGATATTCCATGTGTCTAAATCACCACACAGCATTTTATTTTTATTTTCATAAAATACTTGAATTAAATTACACTGATATGAAATATGCCTCTGGCCCCATGCAGATGTTTCCAAAAAGCCTAATAACAAACAGATCACAGGGCAGAAGATCGCATATTCTTACAGTCATTTCCAAGCCTAGCTGCTTTTCAGAGTTCTGATTACAAGAAAAGCCATGCTGCCGATGTTGCTTTAACTGTGATGTTAAAATGAAAACTCATTGTTGCGTCCCGGGGGGATTCAGGAACATTGACTTTGCTGCCCATCTGAAATGGTATAATGTTCGCTATTTCTATCATGTGGGTATCAGTTCCAAGTTGGAAACCAGCCTTCTCTCATAATTCAAGCTGGGGCTATACTGATGCAAACCTTCTCAGATATTATAAGCCAGTATGAGCTCAAAAAAAGAATTCACTGCTCAAGGCCAAATAGCTTCAAAGCTAACAATCCTCCAGAGTCAGTGTGAAAGTGTTGAAACTGTCAATGTCAACTTACACCATGCATAGTGAGTGTAAAACTTCAATAATGACATCATGGAGAAAAGGACAAAGGGCAGGCACTACACAGAAAAGTGCCAGTGCTCTTCAAATCTTTGAAACCTTCAAGGATTTATTTGGACTAACACTTCTACACATAGTCATTGGGGTCTTAGGCTATACTGATTAAGGATTTAGCTTATTCAAAGGCTCTCACTGATAGCAAGGATGACAAGGTTTCAGCAGTTATATTGGATTCCATTAGCTTTCACTTAAAAAAAACATACTCCAAAACCCTCAGGAACCAGGTCTTTTTTTCTGCCTCTGATTTTCTTTCTTTGAGTCCACCTTTATTTTTTCCCTTAACACACACACATGCACACACGCATTAATATATATTAATGTTTGGGTTTGAATCACAAACAGGTTTTGCAGCACTTGCGCTCTCAGTTCTCAGAATGCAGATCCCAGAAGAATTGAATCAATCCTTCAGGAATTCCCTGAAGCACCACATAACATGTTCACTCATTTCAGCTGCACTTAGGGCAACAGATACACTTTTAAAAGGGGAAAAACATATCAGAGAAGGAGGGAGGGGTGTTCTAGTTTAAAAAAAATCAGATAATCAAGAGAGAAATTAAAAAATGAGACTCTGTGGTTTTGATATAAGTACCTATCCTAAAGCTTTTAGTGCAAACTGCAGAAATAAGGGTTATGGAGGACAGGCATGCTTTCTTTCTAACTAGAAAAGAAAGAGAGTCAGAGAGTCAGATGAAGAGGAAAGAGATGGAACTTGAAGAAGGAATTGTTCCCTCTCTCCTCCCTCTCTTGTTTGTGAGAACTGTAAAAGAATCCATGTTGTACTTTGCAGACATGCAGCAACAGCTGGAGCCCCAAACTAAATATCTTCTAAATATCTTGGAAAGAAATGACAAGTATCACCTGTTGTTAAACGCATGGCAAAAGAAGATGAAGAAAGATTATTTAAATGTTATTTAATAATTTAATTACTCTCCTATTATTCAAAAGCTTGTGACAGGGTACTGGATGTAGGCCAGCCAACTCTTAACCCAACACCTGAAGCCCCAGCTCCTTCCTCATTCTTGCATTTGTCATTTCTACTTTCTTCTAATTCTGATGGAGGTATCACCAGTTTCTTGTCACCTCAGCAGCCCCAGCACCCCTGGCACATTTCAGTTGCTTAACACAGGACTTTCTGTGGTGCTGTGTAATCCATTCTGGAATCTGTGCAACCCATGACATCAGCAGGGAGCTGGCAGATCTGACACAGGGCCTATGGAGACCTGGGACCATCTAAACCTGCAGGTGCAAGCCAGGCAGTGGCTGAAATGGCACTAGATGTCCCCATCTGGCAGCATAGGTGTTCCATACATACTTCAGTGTTGCTTCCCTGAGAAGCTGTAGGAACTGTTGCACAATATTACCTGCTGCACAAAGATCCCGATCCCACCCCAAAGTCATGAGGGATAGGTAACTGTTTTTGAAATATTAGCTCAAGGACTCTTGTGCCCATTCTTACGCAATTACCTAGGATATTTCTTTAGGATTACCTACATTGTCATGGAAAGAGAGTGTACTCATTCCAGAGTCTGAGCCATTTAATGATATAGTTAACAACACAGCACAAAACTTTTTTTAATCCAAAGGCATCTATGTTTACTCTGCTATTACAGCCCAAGTAATTTTCTGTGTATCAATTCCACTCATGCTAGTCAAAAAAGGCTTTTCAGGAAACAAACCAGCTGAGAGTTGTTTCTTTGTACACAGAAAAATATGAGGTGGGAGACAGTGGAGGGATCTTCAAGTTATTGCAGCCTTACCTAGCTCCAGAATGGAAAATAGTAAAGCTAGATCTGTGGGTTACTCAGCTCAAACTATTACTTTATACTTAGAGGCAAGGTTTATTTTTTTAAATATAATTATCCTACTTTGAAGACCTGAGGCAGTAACACTCTGGGGAACACATCTGCAGGCCCACACTAGCACAGAGGGGCTTTCTGATATTCTGGGCAGCAGCAGCCTGGAGATGGTCTGTGCGGTTTACAGGTTCACCTGGAAATGGAACCAATTCACAGCCACAGTGGCCACCTTTAAATCTGGAGTTTCTGCAGACAGATTCAGATCATGGGATGAATTCTGCAGCAATTGGACTGAGGGCTCCCTGCCTCCTCTACCACCATCATTCTCATCTTGGCCCCACACAGAACTCACAAATTTGCTACTGAGATGTGGACTCTCCTACTCCAGGTGCACCAAAAGCCATTGCCTTGGGGCTTATGACCTCTGGGTTTTAAGCAATATCCCAAGAGTTTATTTTCCACTTTCTTCTTGTTGTTGTTAACTTAAAACCAACTGTTTATTTTCCTTGGTGCCCTTAAAAAAGAAATTAGCATGAAAGGATTGAAGGGGCGAAGGGTTATCACAACCATGCGAGTGGACAAGAACAGGGGGGAGGAGGGAATACTCTACCTCTTTTACGAGCTGCTCTCTTCTCTGCTAATGCACTGGTTTAGCTGAAGTGACTGTACCACAATGCTGAATTTAAACTTTTATGAGAAAGGTTTCACATATATTCTGTGAAGTGATCTCCTCAAGCATATTTCCTTTTGGGGTCGCTATAGTGATTGTGTACCCAGGCATCCACAGAGGCAGGTTAGCTGCTGCTGGACTGTTATTTCACTCTGAATTTACATCCACATTAGGTCACTGACGTCCTTGGATCTCTCCCCAGCTTGTATAGTGAGATTAGAATGGGGCTATTCTGGAGGGGGCTGGTTTTTCATTTTTCAATAAGGCCTATACAGAAGGAGGAACCCACAGCAAAATCAGAACACTGGTCTTGCAATTTAAAACTGTAATAGTTAAGTTTCATTATGAGATATGACTTTAGACACTTGGGTTTCTTTTCCTGGGGTAATTCTTCCATTTTCTTGACAAAGTTATTACTTTGTGGCAGCTATGAGCCTAGTTAGTGGACCCTTTCTTACCAGAGCTTGTCACTTATACAGTTTCACTGTTGAAGGACTCTTTGAAATCCTCTGCTACACCTCTGCAAAGAACAAAATTCTCCTCGGGGCAAAGAGCAAGCACAATGTGAGACTGCACTCAAATGCCACAGGAGGATAAATACTTTTTTGTGACTTGCAGATCTGTACCCATTTTTCCATAAAAGGCATCAAGCATATTGTTTCTGCCTAGGTAGCATTCCATATTTCCATCCAGCTGGAAGAAAAGGAGACCAGACAAAACCAGTCAAACTGAGGGCGTCTGCTTCACTGATAATACCTCACCATTAATCCACTAAAACAGCTCAGGCACATCAGAATTTTAAGAAACTTCTGCCCCAGCTAATGCTTTGCTCTGATCCAAAGTTTTAAAATGAATGCTGCTAAATATAATTCAGGCTTCAGCCTGAACTCCCCCCTTGTCTGCAGTTTTCCCAACATTTGGTGTAGGAACAATCCAAATTTTGAAGGTGATCTTTCACTAGCAGTGCCTTGTCTTCTTCTTACCACAGCTCCAGTGTGACTACAAGAAATACATTTCATATGCGATAGAGGAAGGGTAGATGGGTATCTAACCTCTGAACAGCTGCATGGAAGTCAGCCACTTTCTCAAGGAGTTAATATAAGAGGGTAAGCATAGATAAAATACCCTATCTCCTTGTGGCCTTTCAGAAAAGAGGTGACCCATGCCACAGTAAGCCCCTGAGAGAGGGCAGTTACTTTTTTCTCTCAGTCCTAGATCCAGTGCTTGCTGATTTATTTTTCTGTGGTTAATGTCCATCGCTAACTTATCTACCTAGCTGGATCTCCTGTTACTTTTCCAGTCATTTATGAGCAATATATTCTCTCATACACCTCACAAAGACACACCCATCTGGAAGCACTACATCAGGTAGGGATTTTTGAGTGACAAAGACCTTGCTAGGATTTTAGAAAGGGTGAACTGTGGAAAGCATTGAGAAGGAGTACCACAGACCAAACACAAATGGTCTAACCTTTAGTTCACTCCCTTGTCAGTGGAATGATACTGAAATTTACAACCTCTCCCCACTGCCCTAATATGTTTCCTCTGAAAAACTCTTATTAGTCTTCACAGCAGTGTGGCAATCTCTATTGAGAAGGCAAAATGAGAAGGCCAGCTAGATAGTGTCTATGAAAAATAGACATGGAAGAGATTAAGATGTGGAGCACAATACCAGAGAGGATAGCAAAGAGCTGAGAGCGGCTGTATTGCATTCTACATCCACTTGAGATTTCAAATCTTTGCAGCAGTTTTGCAAAGCAAAGCACTCTCCCCTCAGAATGCAGTAGGACACAGGAGTATATTCACAAGACTAGTCTTATGACTCTAAGTAATCACAGTCTTGCCCGTTGTGTAATGTCATCACTGAAAAGGCTGGTTGTACTAATAGGAAGTGATGGCTGATCCCATTTAGAGAAACATTTCTAAGAAGCAACAAGCAGTATAATATCAGGAGGACTTTTAGATTTCCACATCTCTTCTCCTGGGGGCGCCTGCAGATAAAGAAGAAGTAGGCAGGAAAAGTAAATATTTACTTACTTTTTTTTTTTTTACATCACTTAGTACAGTGCTGCAAATGCAGTTGCATTTGTTCTATAAATCACGTAATGGCTCAATAAAAGCAAGAAAGACGTGTAGCAACAAGGGAGGATGAAAGAGTGAAAAATTCTGTAGGCCAATTATGGGAAGTTTGCCTTTCTCCTTTAGTATGGAGGCTGTCCACAGCATGTGCATGGTCATGGTCTGTACCTAACTCTCCTGAGATAAGCTCAGAGAAGCTCAGCTAAAAGAATGATTTCTCCAAATTTTCCCCTTAGCTGAACTAAGTACACAGTTCTTATTTGTAAAAAGTGATTAGCTTGCACATCTTACCACATAATTTACAGATGTTTTGCTGGAGGCCAAATTCTGCTTAATTTGCATAACTATTTCCACCATTGTTAGCTTTGGCTTTTCCATGACACTGAAATATGACATTATTAGAATGTCTTTGGTCCATAACCTACCATGAAGGCCCAGTAAAATACGTTCTGTACTATATATGTTATCTCATAAACAACAAAGAGTCTATGTGGAAAAATGAGTTGCCCACAGTCACAAGAAAAATTATCATCTGTCAGAACCTGCCAGTTCCTAAAAATCATGTTTATACTATTCTTTTCTTGATCTCCCATTTCAAAGTCTAGCTGAGATGTGCACTGGTGGAAAAATCTTGTGGCTTCTCCTTTCCTGAACGTCCATCAAAACCCACTATATTGCTGTTGGGAGAGCGTGTCTCTACAAGCTGTACTTAACTATCTTCTGCATGCAAATCATCAGCAGCATGTGACCCACCCAGAAACAGATGCAGCATGCATATGATCTTGGAAATGGGAATTGCTCCTACTGATCAGCTTTGTTCAAGAGCCTGTGCTCACTGAGCATTATCTTTGGATACAGCTGAGTTTTGTGGTGTTGGAGCTGAAAGGCATGCCTACCTTTGTCTGGATGATATGGATGAAGTACTCAGGTTGAAGTCAACATCTTTCTGAAGCTCTTTCCAACGTGATGTCTGCATCAAGTGGTGTCAGGCCCTGCTAACAGAAACCTGAACCAGAAAATTCTTTCCCCAAGCCTGGACTAATCCTCCACGTCCTTTCAGTGCCATGCCTGCCAGTTTGCTTTCCCCAGCAAAGACTCTATACAGAGCAACAGCCATAAAGGCTGCTGTGCCTGTTAACTATTCAAACTGAGTGTGCTCTCACCTTCACACCCTCCCCAGGGCACACACATACCTCCTGCATGGAAGGAAATGCTTTGCACAAGGAAGTGCAATGGACATGTAGTATTTCATACTGAAGTGTCCAAGTTGCCATCTAAATCAGAGACATCATCTACTGACTCCAGCGCTCTAAGTTACCCTTTGAAACAGATGTCTTCCTTCTTGAGTTAGGTTGATGGCCTGCTTGCGAAGACAACGAGAAGCTCAACAAGACCTATGATAACTGCTCTGACAGATATTCTCTCATAAACCTACTTGCAGTAGTTTTACAGATAATCACCCCCTCCAGCTGCAGGGATGTGTGCCCACACATCAGGTGTTCCAGTCCATGTCTGGTGTATTGATTGCAGCCACCAAGCTGTGAACTGCATCAGCTGAGGCATCGGCACACCTGCTGTTTTGTCCATTTTGCTGACCCTGCAGTGAGAGTATCCCCAGTGGCAGGGATAGTGAGGCACAGATAGTGAGGCCTGTATCACACTTAGCAGATAGAATTTGATTTGCCAGGGAAGGCCTTTCAGGATCCTTGGGTACAAAGAGCAGAATTTTTTTTTCAAGAAAGATATTTGCATAACATACATCAAAGAGGAATATAAAGATGTGCTTTTCCCTCATACAGTGGAAATAATAGATAGAGGCTCACCTGCTTCTTGTGTGGGCCACCTTCAGAGGCACCTGCTGATACAGTCTCATTCTCTTTTCTCTCTGAAACTCTTGTCACACAAATGGGGTTTTTTTCATTCCTCACTCATGCCCTTCATGAAAGACAGCAGTAGTCTCCATGTGCTGTAATTGGACTGACTGGCTGGCTGATTCCTGTTCTCCCCTTGTGTAGCCCTGGAAACCTGGGAGAAAAAATGTGGAACAACCAGCCACTCAAAAAAACCCCAGTCTATTTAAAAGGTTAAGGAGTAGAGCATGAAACTTCTGTCTGTTACGGACGACTGGGCATTGCAATTTGGATGTCTTGTTCCTAATACTTCCATACTATGATTATCATAAGGATAACAAAGGATGGGAAAGACAAGCCATTCTCTTTGGGTACTTTTAAAGGGGGTTTTTGTGAGTTGAGTGTTACAATTTCTTTTTTTCTAGAATATGAAAATACTTGAAAAAGCAAGGTACAGTATGCTTAGCTTAAACTGTCTGAAGGATCTTAAATGTTGTGCATGTTCAAAAAACATTCTCGGTGTGCACAAATGCATCTAAGTCAAGAAATCCTTCTATCATTATCCTGGGTGTTGCTTGCAGTGAAAAGGGAATGCTTACATAACCTCAGTGTCAGTAAGTCTGAATTGGTAGTGATGTTCTTGTGTTAAAATGACGATTATAGAAAATATGCAGTTAATCTTACAGGTCAGCTTCTCCTCAGCTCAGCACACTTCTTTCATTTACATTTGCTTCATCCTCTCCCAGATCATAAACAAAGGAGCTGCTGATTTTGGTCACCATTACCAGAGCATTTTAGTATTCTAGTAATTCTACGTATTTATAACCTTACTGAACTGCCCTCCTTTTTTTCCCCCCACACCTTTTTACTAACCCAGCCTGCACCAGACCTTTATCTATTCTCCCTCCTCATTCTGGTCTTCTGTGCTTCTCCTATGTGGGTTCCTCAGCAAAAGGAAAACATCAAGAAATTCCTCTAAATTGGGAGCACAGACTCAGCTCTCATTCATTTGCAGCAATCCTGCTGCAGTGCTCTTGAGCATATATGTCCTCTGTGCTTCCCCCTTTCAGACAAAACTTTGACTGCATCTTAATCATGTTATTGCAGAGGCTAACTAGAGTTCCAGCACTCCAGAAAACTAAGGCAGGTAAGTATGTTCTTCTGCCAAAAATGTGTCAGTCAGTCACAAAGTCAAAACCTCCTCCATCTAAATATGGTGCTTTCATTGTATGATTGGTGCAACATAAAAGAGGATGGAAATTATGGATTCACTAAAAGGCTGCCTTCTTCATTTTGCCAGTCTCTAAAATGGGATTGTCCATGTTTTCCTCAGAGGGTCAGGAGTCAGAAAGAGTAATATTTTGATTTCTTCCAACTGCTTACAATTCCAGATAAGAAGCAATAAAAATTCTTAAAAATGTCTGATAATAAGGCTGTTTTTAAAGCTTACAAAACATTTGTAAGATCATAATAGCTCATAAAAGATTATATCTTCTGAGATCTGAGCTTGACTCAAACTACATTCCAGAGCATACCTCTGTGCTCAGAGCTGTGTTGTCCATTTTTGTTTTTTGCTACCCTTAGAAACTTTGCCTATCCCAGGGATAAATTTCGTGCTAAAGAAAAAAAAATAATTTAATAGTCTCTGCTTCAACCTCTATGGTGTTGGTGAGACTGAGAATCTTGTGAAAGATGGAAGGTAGTCACTGTATTAAGCAATGGGCTTAGCTCTTTCTGAGTCATGTGGTATAGCTGTTAAAGACATTATGGAGTAACCATCATACCTTATGCCTTGATTTTGTCAGCATCTCATGGCAATATTATTGGATTGCATCTTGTTTTCCCTCTTAGTCCTTCTGATTTTGCCTACTCATAGGCTTAACATATCAGAAAAAAAAAGAAAATCTTCTTTACAGTGTTTTTACTGGCTCTGAAAAGTTGATCTTTCAGGACTGGTAACTGACATATTGAATTTGGCTCTTATGGTAATTGTTTAAATGTTATAGAAGCTTTAACATGTCATCTGTTAAACTTACTGGTGATGCAGATGTTCAACGTGCAGTATGGGTAACATTTACATGATTTACTGGGTGACGTACAGTTTTTGATTCAATAGTAATGTATTTGATTCAATAGGTGATGCATCTAATTCAACTGGGATTCCATGTAATTCAAAGGTGATGCATTTGATTCAGTAGCTGATGTACCTGATTTAGAAGGTGATGGATCTAGTTCACTGAAAATGATTCCAATTCCCCCATGCAAGGTATTTACTTCAGTGTGTGATGAATGAGCTTTAATAATAATACATGTTTCTCCAATAGTGGATGTATTGACTTCAATTTATATCCCAAGCTTCCCAAATCTGGAGTGGAATGGAAGTGACACCCTGCAGCCACCATTCAGGTGAGGATCACCAGCAGTGTGAAACATTAGCCATTAAAATAATGGGAGCAAAGTATGTGGTAAAAGCTGTGTTTCCCAGATGAAATATTTTCACCAGATGTGATGTGAGGATACAAATGCCCTGTCACTGCTGTTATTGCTACCACAGTACATGACAAAAATCCCCAAATCCATTTACCTTTAGTGTCATTGCTGGGATTACATACTGAGTACTTATTTCCCCAGAGTTATGTGAGCTCTCAAATAGCAGCCTCTGAACTAACAGCTCCACTTACCTCATTTTTGTGTGTGCTTTTATTTTGTTAGAGGTCGGCAAATATTTAGCTCTGGTGCAAATGGGGAAAAGGGGGTTGGCAAAGAGCAGTATCACATGGGGTAAGGCATGTTGGAACTTACTCCTGCATAGCATACTGCTGATCACCATGTCTTCACTGGAATCATATCCTGGTAAAACCTAGGGAAGCTTCTGCTTCACAAGTGTCACTTCATGGTTTTTCAGCTGGTAATTGCCCACACTAGAAACACATGTCTGAATAGGTCAGTCTCATCATCCTGTCCCCCTTGGACTGCACCTCCAAAATCAGTGGAAGAGTCTTCAGATGATGGTTGAGTTGTTTTGCACATGCAGATCACATTTTCAGCCACAAATATGGAACCTTTGCTTGTACTCCTACAAAAAACCCCCAACAAACCAAACCAAACCAAACCAAACCAAACCAAACCAAACCAAACCAAACCAAACCAAACCAAACCAAACCAAACCAAACCAAACCAAACCAAACCAAACCAAATTAGAAAACAAAACAAAACAAAAAAAAACCCAAAACCAATAACAAACCAACCAACCAACCAAAACCAAACAAAAACCCAACAAAACAAAAAACACCCCCAAAAAAACAAGCAAACAAAAAGCAAACACACCCCCCTCCCCAAACCAACCAACCTACAAAAACCTCCAAAAAGCAAACAAAACGACCCAAAACCACCAAAAAATCCTCTTGTTGGACTCGTGTCTCTTATCTGTGCAGTGTCCAGCTCCGGAGTAGCAGATATTGTTTATTTTTTTGTACTGCAATAGCACATAGAGAGGGTGTCCCATTTCAGGAGGCCTGGGATCAGTCATGAAAGAAGATACTCTTTAAGTTTAGATGCAGGTTTGGTTGATGTGCATCCACCCATGCACACATATAAACCTGAAAGATTTTCTGTGGCATCTCAGACCCCCCAGAAAGCCAGTTCATAGCCTAAAGCAACTCTCTCCTACTTTCCAACCCTACTTTGTGGCTGCTTCCTCCTTATTACTTTTCCCTACCCTCATCCCCAGTGAAGAACTTCTCCTGTGGGGCAAAAGCAAGAACTACAGTCCGTCCAACATACATGCTCCCATTTTGTGCTCCACTTGATAGGGTTCCCAGGGCATATGCCTCATTCTTTGTGCCCTGTTTACAGATCTTTGAGGTCTCTTCAGTTTCTTCTGTGAATGCAATTTTTCTTCTTGTGGCTGATATGTCTGCCTTTTAAAGCCTACTAACTGTACAAGTTAGAGTCTCCAAATGCTAAAAATAATGTGCTAAATAGTAGAAAACATATCTAATCTTAAAATAAATAAATAAATGAAAATTCTTTCATATTTTATTGCTCCAGGCTGTGTCTAGAGATGCACTGAAGTTGTTGCAGGCTGAAGCAGTCAGCTTTTTTTCTATCCACTGAGTTTTCAGGATTGAGATTCATGCACCTCCATTTGGTATCATATGTTCAGAGAGAATACATTAACACATTGGTATCTGATCTGGGGGAGTAGGGCTGTTTTCCCTCCTCTCATTTCTCTCTACATATTTCTTTTCCTTGCTTTCCTTCCTTCTCTCTAGTCATGGCAGTGACTGAAATGCAGATACCAATTGTATGAAATTTAACATAGAGCCAGTCCTGGAACCTACATGTCCTGGATGCCAGTCCTGGATGTATGGACAGACTGGGAATGAGACGCTGTAAGCAGTGCCATGGAAAGGGACCTGGGGGTCCTGGCAAGTTGAACATGGGTCAGCAGTGCCCTGGCAGCCAGGAGGGCCAACCCTGTCCTGGGGGGCATCAGGCACAGCATCACAGCTGGGCAAGGGAGGGGATTGTCCTGCTCTGCTCTGAGCTGGGGCAGCCTCACCTCCCGTGCTGGGGTAGTTTTGGATGCCACATATAAAACAATATTAAGCTGTTAGAGTGCATACAAAGAAGGGCTATGAAGATGATGAATGGCCTTGAGGGGAAGATGTTTGAGGAGTGGCTTCCTCACAATGGGGAGAGAAGACGCTGATCTCAGTAACTAGTGACAGGACCTGAAGGAACAACATGAAGCTGAGTCAGAGGTGGTTTAGGTTGGATATCAGGAAAAGTTTCTTCACCCAAAGGGTGGTTGGGCACCAGAACAGTTCCCCAGGGAAGTGATCTTAGCATCAGCTGGACAGAGTCCAAGAAGTTTTTGGACAATGCTCTTGGGCACACAGTGTGACTGTTGTCCTGTGAAGGGCCAGGGGTTGATGGTCCTTGTGGGTCCCTTGTAACTCAGAAAATTTTAAGATTTTATGGTGCAATGAAATCTATCTTTTCCATTTTAAGATATGCAGTGACATCCATTTGCTTCACCTTAATGCCCAGTCAGTAAAATATGTATTCTCTGCTTGGAGAGTAAATGTATTAACTGCCATTTTCTGTTTTAATGAACAAAATGAGGAGAAATAAGTCTGGAAAATTAAATGGTTTAGAGTGACAGTGTCAGCTCTTACATGGAGTTCAAACTTTGGCTACTGCTTTGAAGATTACAGATCTGCAGTGACAAGCACTGCTGAAATACTTGGTAAGAGCATCTCTTAAGTTCTTGCAGGTGACACAAAATACATTGACACCTCTTGTTCAACATAACCCTTGGTAACTTAATCAGACTTAATTCTTAATTTCTTAGTGATGAGAAAGTAAAACAATCCAGTCTCAGGTCCCTGGAATTTTGAAATGACCCAGATGTTCTAGAGAATTTAGGAGAAAAACCCTGCAAATGTTGCTTTAGTTAGAGTGTCTGCATATTACAGACGTGTGTCTGTATAGGCAAAACAAAACCCACTATTCAATTTTCATGCCATCAGGTACCTAGTCTGACCTTGGTGTATCCTTTCCTGTCCAAAAGGATATACATTTCCTATTTCAGCTTTAGGTGCTGTGAAGTTCTCCTTTAAAATTAAAGGATAGATCTTTAAAACTAAAGCAACAGTTCTTGTCTTGAAATTTTCTCCAATTTTTTGGTTCTTTCTTTCTTTCTTTCTTTCTTTCTTTCTTTCTTTCTTTCTTTCTTTCTTTCTTTCTTTCTTTCTTTCTTTCTTTCTTTCTTTCTTTCTTTCTTTCTTTCTTTCTTTCTTTCTTTCTTTCTTTCTTTCTTTCTTTCTTTCTTTCTTTCTTTCTTTCTTTTTCTTTCTTCCTTTCTTCCTTTCTTTCTTTCCTTTTTTCTTTCCTTTCTTTCCTTCTTTCTTTCCTTCTTTCTTTCTTAACTTTATTCAAAATACCAAACCATGTAGCAAGGAACTCTGAGGACAAAATAGCCTACATTGCAAGGAACATTCTGTCTGTCTACTCCTTCATGGACTGTAAGTGTTCAGGTGGGCTTCAAGGCCCAGATTTCTCCAGTTAATGCCATTTTATTTACATGCCTCTACTTTTATTTTTTATTTTTAATTATTATTTCAAAATTATTAATTTTTTTTATTTTTGGGTAACAATTAAAATCTGGGTAAGAAACGGGAGAAAAGGCAAGTTGCCTTGGGGCCAGAAATGACTAGATATACAGCTAATTGTTTTGGCTACTTTTTAAAAACTTCTCCCAGGGGCTGAAAAGCTGATCCCACCAGCAGGCAGGTAACCAAATTAATTTGTCAAAGGCTTGATCTGTGCAGACTCCCAGAGTCTTTGCATCTTATAGGGCTTGAAAGGTGATATGCAATCTCTCTTCTCAGCACTGTGGTTAGTTGAATGCTGCCATTTTTACAATTACAAACCCTGCCATGCTGCACAGAGGAGCTGCAGCTGCTGCTTCTTGGGATACTGAGTAAAGCACGCTGCTGTGATGGCCCCCAGAGACCCCTGCACAGCACAGCTTATTGAAACAGATGGGGTGAGCGAGGTATGCTTCATCAACAAAGCACATTCACATTTGTCCAAATACAAGAAGAATGAAAACACAGCACTTGCCACTGGTGCATAATCTTAAATCTGGTGGTGAAGTTTGGACTGGGGGAGACGAATGTTGTGCTTGTCATGGTGTAATACACAAACACATTAAAACCCCTTCCTCATTCGTCCTTGATTTTTGAGTACATTTGCCCACAGAAAGCAGCCAGGCTGCTCATATGAGCAAGCTGGGAGATAAAGTAGAGCATTTAAATAACTGTGAACTCATTCTAGCTATGTCCCTTCCCACCACATAGCAGAGGAACTATGCAGAGTCCCCACTATGATGTGCAGAAGCTGCCCACAGAGCTTCTTATTTTTGAAACCTGGAACAGAAATCCATTTTCTTTTGTGCTTCAGAGTCTTTCACTTGAGACTATGACAATATTCATAGACATTAGAGGCTAAACTCTGTGAGGTGTGGAGGCTATCATCCCTATAAGGATGTGGAAACTAAGGACATACGTCATGGTAGTTTTAATAGGAGCCAGAGGTAGACCCTGCAAATAAATTCTGCTCTTCCACCCTTATTTTGGTCTTCAGCATGTATTTTTCTGCCATTAAGTGAGAGCAAGTCCATGAGGTATTAGTCAAGATCAATGAAGATCAGCAGATAAATCTTTCCTCTCTCATGTTTTGGGAACAAAGAACACTTAGACTCATGGAAATTCTTCCTCTCACACTTTTTCCTCTAAGGTAAGGGAGAATTTTCATCTTTGGAACAAGATGCTTTATGATCACTGTTATTTTTTGGCATATGTTTACCAAAGCTGCTTATTTTCTGGGTTTGGCTAAGACTCATTGCTCTGTTGTTGCTGATAAAGACTAGTTGTGTTAAATGCTGGTCTAGAACAGGTGAGAAGATGCAGTCTAAATCAACCTAAAACAACATGTTCAAGCATGATCCTAAATTAAAGACTAAGAAAAAGTCTTATTTTTCTAGATTGCTTTTTTAGTTTCTCTGGTACCATGCATGATAACATAAACCTTCACACCTGGACTGAGATTTATCATTTGTGGGGTTTATTGGAAATTCTGTGCTTTCACTCTTTGAGTGAGTGGATTAGAATTTCTTGGGACACGGGCTCGATCAGGTCATAGGAGAAGGAATTTGATCAGATGGAAGTCAGAGCAGTGTGAAATATCTCTCAGGTAAGGGGGGGCTAAATGGATGACTCCATTCGCAAGAACTGCAGGATTTTGTGCTGGGTGTCTTTCCCCCACAACTATCCTTACATTGTTGGGGAGGGAGAGTAAGGATATGAATACTTAAAAGGACTTGGAGTCCTGTTAGTTTTAAACATATCCCTTTCAGGTACAAAAATCGCACAACAATAGGCCAAATTATATTTGTCTCTGGTAGACAAATAGCCATTGTCCCAGTTGCACAGATGGTAGTCATTCCTGAACTAAACACGTTTTCACTCTTCGGCTCATATCACTCCTATACAAACACGTCTGTCATCTTCTTTAAACTTGCTGAGCAATTTGAATGGCAAAATAGTATATTTTCAATAGGAAAATAATCAACAATGGTATCAGGATAGCAAAGGTTCCATAAAACTAGCTCAACAAGAAAGCTGAGAATTTCTCTGGAGAATTTTCCCAGCTCTTGGCATAGGGGACATCTCAGGGATATGTCCAGGAGGCAGGGAGGAAAGGGGTGTGAACTGTGGCATAATCCTTGGGGCTATTGTTTGTTAAAACAGCCCCAAGGTTCCCCTTAATTGTGTTGTGGGCTGAATTGGCTCCTAACCAGCTGCTGGGGTGTGAGAACTACAAATATGGCAGAGGTACATTTCTTTCCTCCTCCTGCCAGCTGCAGAAAGCACAGTTCCACACAGAAAGCCTGGGTGCACGAGTCAGCCTCCTATCTCATTCTTGCAGCAGAGCTTTTGAGCTGTGTGGTGCTGGTGGATTCTAGCTCAGCCCTGGGAGAGCTACCAACCAAGCAAACCCAAATATCTCATTTCCATAACTTATGTCCCTTGATAAGTGAGCGCACATATACATACACACACATACACATAAAATTCTAATGTGGGTGTCCACATGTGCACTTTCCACAGCAAAATAGAAATAAACAGTAGGAGAAATAAGATCACTTAATATTTTATAACTGGCGTATGTAGGGATGCGTTAATTAAGTATAAAAAAGAAACAAGTTTTTGTATTACACAAAGAGAGAAATCACACCAGACCTAGAATTTTCAACACTATTCTCCCAGATAGTGTTTTTTGTCATCATCTTTTACTTCATTTTGGGGAGCTATTTGTGAAATAATTTTTGAGAAAATAATTTTTTCACAGGCTCTACATTTTGCAAGAGAATAAATCTAGACCACACTAGGATTTTGTACAGGGATACTTGTGTGGCATGTCTCCCCAACAGCATGTCCACTTTCTTCCTTTTAACCTTTGTGGGAGGACATATAACGTAAAAACAAATCCATTCAGCAGAAAGCCTACCAGTGTGTTTTGCTGCATATGCAGATACCAGTCAGCCAGAATTTTAACCATGCCACAGGATGGAATGTCATAAGCAGAAAGCCCATTTTCACCATCACAAGTCAACAATCAGAACAGAGCGATTGCCCAGGTTTCTAAAGTCCTCTCTGTCCTGTATGAGTTACCATATTGCCATGAAAAACAATTTGTATCTAACACCTATGCCTTAGCTCAGTCAAGAATGGGAGATCAAAAAGGAAAATTAGACATATGCAAACTTGGGGTACCAGACACTGTAGACAGACAGCACTAAGCACACTAGTTTGAAAAGAAGAGTGTCATGGGCCATTACATAAAGGACCATGTCAGAGAGCAGAACTTCAAATTACCTGACTTAACAGAGACTAATACAGAATGATAGTAGAATCATAGAAATGTTGAGGCTGGAAAAGCTTCTAAAATAATTGAGTCCAGCCATTGACCTAACACTGCTTGTCCACCACTAAACCATATCCCTAAGTTGCATGTCTGGGTCTTTTAAATACCTTCAGGGATGGTGATTCAACCACTTTGCTGGGCAACCTCTGCCACTGCTTGGGAACCATTTTTGTAAAGAATTTTTTCCTAATATCTAATCTAAAAGTCCTCTTCAAGCTGAGACTTTTTTCTCATCTCCTGCAAGTGAGGGGTACACAAGGAACCTGCCTTGTTACTTGTGAGAAGAGATCAATCCTACCTTGCTATAGCCTCCTTTCAGGTAGTTGTAGAGAGTATCAAGATCTCCTTTTACTTTCTGTCCTTAATTTTGTTTTGCCTTTTTTCTACAGCTTTTACTGAAGAGATTTCACTATGAGGAAAATGAGAAAAAACCACAGGGACTGTTTTAATTTGCTAAATTTTCTGACCACTTAGGGTAATCTTGCCTGAACACAGTCTAAGGCAAACGTGCCTAAAGTTTGTCTCTGTTACAAGTTTCCTGTAAACTCCTGCCTACCTCCATTTGACCCAGCAGAGGACCTGCTGTTTATGCTACACCCTAACACCCAGGATAAAGATTATGAAACAGGGAATCTATCCAGGAAGAAAATTGCAAATTTTTTTCCATCTTCCAGAGGTAAATAAAAAGTCAAGCCCATTTGACAATGGGAAATGGCATTCAAGGCAAAAATAGAAGCCCATATTTTGTCAGATATCCAAGTTTTTTTTTCTGGTGAGAGATTTTCATTAGAGTTATAACCCCTTTTGGTGGGGTTACATCACCATTTGATCTAAACCCCCACAGTAAGACTACATCTGCTACTAAGCTGTGTTGTAAATGTCTTTAATTTTTATATTTCATCTGAAGGGAGTTGTTAAAGTAGGTTTACAGGGTGCTGGATCTTTGAATAAAAGACATCAGGACTGAAGCAAAGCTCCGCATGACACTTAATTTTCACTCTAATAAGCCCTCCTAAAACATTACAAGATTTTGGCTTTCCCTGAACTTGCTTTCTCTTCCTTCATGATTAGGGTTTTTTTAAAAATTTTTTTCTCCCTCCTTTTTTAAGGACACATTTGAGGAGAATGGTTTTAGTTTTTGCCCAGATGACACCACTTCTCTTTTCACCCTAAGCCAGATGTTCTCCTCTCTCTGAGCAAATCTCTCTGAAGTCCTTTTTCAAAGCCATTGCTTTTCTTTAGTTTTTGTTGGCTTTCTTTCTTTCTTTCTTTCTTTCTTTCTTTCTTTCTTTCTTTCTTTCTTTCTTTCTTTCTTTCTTTCTTTCTTTCTTTCTTTCTTTCTTTCTTTCTTTCTTTCTTTCTTTCTTTCTTTCTTTCTTTCTTTCTTTCTTTCTTTCTTTCTTTCTTTCTTTCTTTCTTTCTTTCTTTTCTTTCTTTCTTTTCTTTCTTTTCTTTTCTTTCTTTTCTTTCTTTCTTTTCTTTCTTTCTTTTCTTTCTTTTCTTTCTTTTCTTTCTTTTCTTTTTTTTTCCTTCTTTCCTTCTTTCCTTCCTTCTTTCCTTCTTCCCTTCTTTCCTTCTTTCCTTCTTATTTTGTTTTTAACTGTTCTTCTGGACTCTCTGGGGCCTTTAGTTTGACTTTTGTCCTTAAAGATGAGAAAGGATCCTCCAATCTGTCAGTGCTTACATTTTAGGTTCCTTTGGATAACTAAGCATGGGACCCTTCTTGATCACTTGGAGGGGTCGTTGTAGAGCAAACATGAAGTAGTATCTTTCCCAGTCCAAAGAACTTTCATTGGCTCTTTTTGTCCTGTATTACATACTAAAGAGAAAATGTGGAGTCCAGGCTTTTGGCTTGACCACTCAGATCTGAGAATATTTCCACACAGCCATCAAACCTGGCTGACTCGGTTTTTGTTTGGGGGTCTTGTTCGCATTTTGGAGAACAAAACAAATGATTACAGATTGCGGACCTAGGTCACACAGCAGATAAATGCAAAAAAAAAAAAAAAAAGGGAAAAGGAAATCCTGTCTTACTAAAGAAAAGAAAAAGATGGAATAATATCTGGAGCCCAAAAAATAGAACGTGGAAAACCAAGCACTCTATCTGCAATGTGATATTCATCTGAAAAAAGAAGGATATTGTCAAAATGTAGGGATATTTTACAGAAGTTACAATAAAGGGAATTACATGCTTGTGTCCCTTTGGAGAAGTGGGTTTGAAAAGAATTCAAGTATGTAAGAACAACATGAGTTGTGTTCAACAGGCAGGTCTGAACTCAGAATTTGGTGTTGTAATTCAAGATAGAGCTCCTGGATTACTTGTTGCATAGAAAACACCATCTCGATGTGAAATATTTTGCTGTGTTTTAAACCAAAAAACTGTAACAAGGTTCCTAAAGGAATATCATGATCACTATTATTATTATTGCAAGGCAAAGGTATTGAAACCAAGCACTCAAAAGTCAGTAAATTTCATAAACAGATTTTTTTTTCTGCAAGATTTATACAACCATATTGTGTATCTATTTTTGATTCACAATTTCATTGTGAAACATATATTTTAATGGATTATATCTGTTGTTAGTGCACACCATAAATACAATAGTAATCGTCAGTTTCATAGCTAGCACTCATGCAGAGCTGTACATAATCACAATTCTCTACAAACATACTTGCCGTGTGCTCAGAGTTCAAGTGGTAATTCCTGAATAAAGAACAGAGAGATCAGACTTGTGTAACACTCAGAACCATCTGTGCTCTTGGGGCTCCAGAGTGCAGACAAATGCTTGAATAGCTACTCCAAAGTACTTCTTGTCTGGACTATTTTCCTATGCCAGTATATTTATGTTTTCATTAAAATCAGCAAGAATATCTGGAGCCTAATGTGTGCACCAGTCCCTAAAAATGCAGGGGCTTACTGCCCATTTCTCAGTAAATAAAGTCTGTAGAGATACAACATTAATTTTATTTCTAGCATAGATATAATCTACTTAGATTCAAGCTATTCTCTTTCATGCAGTCCTTTTAATGTGTTTGGATATACACCCTTCCCCTGCTTCAGAAAACTTCTGAAAACCCACCTTTCTGTGAGGCATGCCAGGTGCTGGACTACTCCCGCTCTGTGGGTGTTCTTCCTTAAATTGTTTTGTTTGTAATGAGTTGTGCCCCCAGGGCCTTATCTCGCATTCCTTGCACACCCAACATTCACTGTAGTTGATGGAGGTACAAAAGGCAGGCCTATATATTGTGCTGGGATCTACTGAGCTTTCTCCTAATTATGCCTCCTGTGTGGGCTCTGCTGTGTTTTCCAAGTGAGGTGCAGCTCCGCTTTCTGAGTTCAGCACCCTCTTTCCTCTCTCTCACTCCCTCCCCATTTCCCCCAGCCTCCCCCCTTCTTTTGGGTGGCATCTAAGTAAGATGTTGCATGTGCTACTATCATGGGTACATCTGTTTCCTGAACACAGTAGGCACTAGTGTTTGTTTCTCCAAAAACCTATACACTGCTATCCAAGATGCTGAAAAACTCTCATCCCATCCACTTACCACCCTCCAAAAAAAATCACTGCTTCAATGTTTGTGGTGCATGTAATATATTATAGTCTTAGTGATTCTTTCATATCTATCCTTATTAAAAACAGACTTAGCAAAGTTAATTAGGGGTAATTTGCATTTAAGCTATTCATTATTTACTTAGCTTTGAACTGCAAACTTTAGGAATGCCATTTGTTCATTAAAATTCCCAATCTTTGCCCACTTTCCCTTTGATAGCATAGTGGTTAAAGAAAGCTGTGCTTAGCTGCTGACTAACTATTCTCTGCACACTTCAGAGATGGCTGGAGGCCATTATTTCAGCATTAGAAAATAGTTAATATTGAATGGCATGAAGTTAAATTTGTGTTCATTTACTTATTATGTTGAAAATCAGATGTTTACTCTGTGTAGATTTCTCAGCACTACCCTCTGCCAAGCTTTGCAAACCCTGAAAAAATAGAGTAAACAATAACGAGAAGGTGAGGAGTTTTGAGAGATGGTAAAAAAGAGGAATGAAACAGATCTGTGAAAAAGATATTGTTGCTTTCCCTCTCCCCCACAAGTCTTAATTCTCACAGTTCCCACCCTTGTTAGCTGCTTTTAATAGTGTAAGGGGAAAGCAACTGCTTTTTACTGTTAACCACTAATCAGAACAATTACACATCTGTAATTCCTCAGAAGCTGTTGCTGTGTACTGCTAACAGATACTGTAAGTTGAAAAAAGATGTAATGACATTTGTCTTGGAAACAGCAAAGAAAGATCCATTTCTTAGTCACTCAGTGTGGATTGTTTCTCAAGTACCTCTTTAGTAACTTGGTTATGCCTGTCTAAGAAGCAGGAATGATCCCTTCACAGCAAGAACCACATAGGTTAGAAATATAACCTCTGTAGAGTGCTGCAAGGCTGGCCAGATGCTGCTATGCTGTGTGGGCTGGGACAAATAACCTAGAACAAGTTTGGACACGTAGTGCTTACTCAGGGATTGCTATTTGACAATTCCTCTGTTTGATTTTTCTTTTTCCAATGCAACTTAAAAATGATTAGATCTTCTAACACTCCCACCCCCATCCCTCTATCTCGTGAACTAATGAGCAAATAACGAAAGAAAATTAAAGAATAAAAAATGTAAGCAGTGATAGGGTAAGATCAATAAACTGTGGATTGCTAGCACTGAGTAAGCTTGACTAATCTTCTGCATATTGCATGTTGAGTTAACTTGCAAGAGAAATATGTTCCCTGTTATTGTCCTGTGTCTCATTGTGGGAAAGGAAACAGGGACTACAAATTAAAATACCCTTGATTTAGGTTCTGTAGGGAGTGCCCAGGAGTTCTTCCTGTATTGCCACATACTAGAAATCGAACTCTCTACACCCTTACAATATAATGAGAATATTTGATTATTGTTTTCAGCTTGTGACTTCTTTTGTGCTATTCCCCCCCTGCCTCCAACAAAAAGTTCGCTAAAGATGTTCTGAGTAGCATCAGCACAGGACTCCGCTGTTTCAGACTTATGGCTACAGGGTAGAAGGTGAAAGGTGCCTGAATAGTAACCCAGGTAATACTATACAACATGCTGGCATAAGACTTCTGGGGAATTCCTGAGCTGCAATATACTGTGCTGAGGATTATTCACTGGGTAGATAAAGGCGTAAGAGGAGCTCAGACAGAAGTGGGCAACTAATGAAAGTAAACTATATTTATCGATGTATTTGCGTTGCATGAGTTTTACACAAATAATGAGAAGTCTCTGAGTCACCAGTCCCGAGAAAATACTACTCTTAGGATGGCTTCTTTTCTTCCACAATGAAAAATTTTACTTGGGCTAATGCTGGTGATTATCAGTTTCCCCAAATCACAAAACAAGGTTGGAGGTCTCTTCAGCCTCAGGGGAACCTATAAGAGAAATTAGAGCAAGAATTAAAAGAAAAATGCTTGACAGGTTATTAATTTTATATACAGAGGGTAAAGTTATATAGAATGTGACTACCAGAGTGACAAGTTTGTAGTGCACCAGGCCCACAGCTGAAAGCAAATAAAGTTTAAGCAACTCTCAGGAATAGACTATTTAGTATACATGAAGAGTTTCAGTTCTCATTGCAGCACAGAGATAGAAATGAACTCTTCTTTTGAAGTACAGGTATGATAGTGAAGGATGTAAGAATACCACAGACTTCAGAGTAATTACTCAGATGAGAACCCATGTTTACAACTCCACCTGCAAGGATCAAATTAGTAAGCTGGATTTTCACATCTGCAGCTGAAGGAATTGTAGACCTTACACTATATATGGTGCTGATAGCCAGTTATGAAATAGGCTGCAATTTTTCCTTCTTTCTGAAAGAAGAAATCTATGCTTGAAAAAAGAAAACTCATTCAAACTCTGCATGTAAGACAATTTTCAGCAAATGGTGTCTACTTACACTTTATTTCTAAGCTCTCTCATGTCAGAAATCACCAGTTTGTCACAAAGGGGAACTGTAAAGGGCAGCCGAAGAAATTAAAAAATCTGTGTGCTGGATCTACTTCCGTTTGCATAAGAATAGGCTACATTTTAATCTCCTGAGCTTCCAGAGGAAATACTCATGAGAGTCAAAAGAGAGTAATTTAATTACCTCAGAGATTCACAAGAAATTAGGCTTCAGTGATGCCTAGGATTGGTTAAATTAATAGGGAATATGCTTCAGTCAGAATATTTGACAGTTGTGCAGTGAATTTCTGGTGCCAGTGCATTTCCAATGGCTTCAGTAGGGACAAGATTTCACTCATGTTAGCTGTGAACTGAAGATCATGATTGAATGTGTTGATTCAGGCTACTGTTAGCGTCCTAGAAGAGGACAGCACACTGAGGTCAATTCCATCTGCTAATGTACACGGAGCTACAACTCTCAACTAGTCAAATGGAAACAATATAAAATGCTGAATAGAGTAAAAATTGATTGAGGGCTGGGATTTTTTTTAAATTCCTTTTTGGGTTTTGGTGTTTGATTTGGTTTTAAGATTTTCTTTGGCTTTTTTTTTTTTTTGTCATTATAGATTTTTATTATTATTATTTTAAAAATTGCTTAAAACCAATTTTTAATGTCCTGGGAACTATAATGTTCAAAAGGAAGACCTTGGTAATAGATAAAAAGAAAAGCGTGAGAAATACACAAATTCTGATCTCTGAGTACAGAAAATACCCTGACTATGAAATAAATTTTCTGTGGATTTACACTGACATAATGTGACCCAAAGTCTAACCATTTGTTTTATCATAAGCCTAAAACCAGATCATTTTGTTTTGATACCTAGTTTTAACTGCAACTGTGCATGCATGTACCCACACACATGCACTCATATTCTCTTCAACAGCCTTATAGTCATGCCACAGAGCAGTATGGTCTCTCTTGGATAAGCTGTGTTAAATTAAAATTAAACATCACCAAGCTTTGTGCTCAGCCTCCCCCTGTGACTGTTCTGCTGTGGGTGTGCAGGGGGTTAATATCACAAATGTTCCACAGGAGGTTAGTGGGATTCAGTTTCAGCTAACATTTATTTTGCCAGCTCCTGTTCACTTTCATCTCTGCTTATGAACACTATTATCTTGTTTGTAATAATATATATAGATCACTGCAGCTGCGCTCTGCAAAATTCATCCATGTTTTGAACTTTGCAAAACAAATTTAAAAAAATTCTTCAAGTGTTTTAGCATTACTGACCCACTTTCCCAGCCTTGTCTCTCATTTAAATTGTAAGCAAAACTTTCATTAAGAGTGGACTATCATGTTTCTGATGTAACCCCACAGCCAATGTAGTTTTTGTCTTTTCACTCAAGAATAATTGCCAGCTTTTTTTTTTTTTTTTTTTTTTTTCTTTTTAAGAGGAGTTGGTTACTTCAGCTCCTCTGCTTTGTTTGTTCCTATTGTTAATTTTCTGTTGCATGCATTACCTTTGACACGTGTGACATGTGCAGCAGGTCATCACACTTTGCCTGAACTGTTCTGTCACTTGCTAGGTAGATTGCCAGCAATGATATTGGTATCTATACTCTTACATAGCACTTTTCCTGTCTTGCAAACATACAGCTCCCTGTCCTGGAATCAGTGGTGCTAATAATTGATGAACACTGGAAGGGCTATCAGTGTATTTGACACGTTGTTTCACAAACTTACAGGAGCATGCTAAGTGGCATGGTTTTCCATAGACATGATGTAAACTCAGTAATATTTGTACTTTAAAATCCAAACAGCCTAAAGAAGGAAATGGGCTTTTTAAACAGCTTGTACAGTATAGATACATTGAAAAGCAAATGGAAGACTGTAAAGATGACTTGAATTTACAGCAAAATTTTGAGCAGAAGAGGCTCTTCTTGTATGCTTTCTATGGCCTGATCCTATGGCTTCTCCCTGGAAAGGCACACAGAGCAAACTCTTAGCTCTAAGTTCTTAATGTTTACCTATCTCCCTATTACTACAGTACAGCTTACAATGGAACTATTATGCCAGAAATTGAATGGTGTGGTACAATAATTGCCTTCTTTACCAGTTTCACAGTCTTCCTCCTCTTCAAGGAACAGAACTCATTGAATGACTAGGTCATAACTCTATTCTGCTTTTCTCATTTTGAGACAGAAAAAGGCAGACTAACTTTCAAAGCCCCTACCCTGGGCTTTCAAAAAGACAGAGCATGAAAGGAAGAATAGAAAAGGAAACAAAAAGGAAATGAAATGGAGATTTAAGTGGTTAGGCCTTGTGCTCAGCAGTCCTCAAGATCAAACTCACTCCTCTCCATGCAGCAGCTGGTATCAATGATCTTGCATTGTTAAAACAAGTTTCAGCATTTAGGGAGCTGGGATGCTGCCTTCTGCTGCAGTTCTGCAGAGGCCGCCTCTCTGGTTGCAATGGAAGTGTGCCTTCCAGAAACAGCTTTGCATTACTTTGACAAAGCCAGGTATCACCTGTCCTCAATGTTTAAAAAAAGGTAGTAAAGGGAAAGACAGAGTAATCTCTCTTAGGCCTCTGCTGCCATCACTCTCCTTTTATATTTCATTTAGAGCACAATGTGAACAAAGAAGGAGTGTTAGACGTGCACACTGTAATGAAAATCCATGACTTGACCATGCATTCATAATTATTTTATAAATAAATGGCTTCTGGAGAGCCACATCTGTCTCTTCCAACAGAGTGTATGTCTTTCATTAATGTATTACAGGCTGAATGAAGCCAGCCTGAGTGCTTTGCTTGCATCTTCCTCTTCCTCTCCATCATTGTTCACGGATAGGTTTTTGTGGTTCGGAGAAAGCTGCATGCCCCACACGTCTCTGCAGGACTGATGGCTCGTCAATAACATTAGCCAGCATTATGGGCTGCATTGGTGTAGAACAGAATCAATATGGCCAAGTAAAAAGTCTAATCAGTTGACATGACCATCTTCAGCAGAGCTTATGTTACAAGAAATGAGTTTTCTTAAGGAATCAGCATCAGCACTGGTTATTCACTCCACACCAAGAACACTTGACAAAGATTTATTGTTTCTTGTTTTATTAGCACTGCCATTACTTACACTGGTAATAGCAAAATAATAATTCAGATGAATATTAAAAGAATAATAAAGAATGGACTCTGAAAACACCACCCACATTTTCCTTAGAAGATGAAAATAATCTTTATAGGGTATTTTGCAATGTGTAAGGGAAGCTATCTCACTAGGAAATACGATTAGTTTAAGGACTTGGACAAAAGGATTCATGCCCTTTGTCTGGCTGTGTTGCATTTGGTTTTCTCACTCTCTCTTTTTTTTTTTTTTCTCTGAAGGGGCAGAGGCACCTCTTACTTTTACTTGTACAAATTGAAGACACTTAACTGAAAATAGGATTTTTCCAGGTTTCTATCAGCGTAAGTGAAAACAGACTTTGGCAGTCATGCCTATGGCAATGTACATATTTTAAAACAAGTTTCTCACTGATGCATAGCTTCATCTATGTGGTAATTATGGAGCTGTTTTACAATCAACTCCCTTTCTCTTCCTGCTCACCCCTCTGCATGCAGATTCACCCATAACACGAGACCAACAGGGGTGCAGCTATAAGATATTTCACTTTTATGAACTCAGCTGATCATCTGTTCTCATTTGTCCAGTCATCTGAGGGAAACCCTGTTCAATCATGTGAAGGTAAAGCATTAGTGAAATCATTAGTGCAGCATGGTCAGGTTAATAGGCCCATGCCTCAGCCATTTTTTTGGAGGCAACCTCCCGCCTACATCAGAGATACTTCAGCAGTGTTATTTCCTAACAGGTAAAAGAAAGTAATTGCATTTTGGAGTCAAATAGCTTGTTTGTGAATGGGCAAATGGACATGTTAACTACTCCCATCCCACTCTATTAGAATGAAATAGCTAGGAAATTCTCTTAAAAAATTTTAAAATCTTGAAACATTTGAAGTGCCTGTTTAAATTGGATACACAATCAGAGGAAGTTAAAGAACCAATGGCATAGAGGCCTTTACAGACTGGACACGAGGACAGGAACAGAAAATTTGCTTAAAGCTTTTCTGCCAGGAGAGCCTTGATGCTCACTGACCAGTCTGTGGTATTTAAACGCATCGGTTTGATGTGACAAATCTGGTTACCTTCTGGGCAGTGGTACACCTTCACTCTCAGCGTTACCAGTCCATGCAATACTCTCACTAGCAGTGAGCAGCCACACTGCCAAATTTTGTCTCATTTCCTCCCTCTGAGTCATATATGGAGACATACATGGAGACTCTCTACTGATTTCATCACAGGGGGCACATTGTTCTGGATTTTTAATATTAGAATAGTAACTATGGGTTTCAGTCAAAATGGAGATCTACAACAATGGGCACAGACAAGACATCCCCAGGAGTCAGTGTCAAGTGCACACCCATACTCTGTTGCAGAATTCACCTCTAAGTTCCCAGTAATGTTGATTGACAAAAATAAGACCCAACGAAAAAAAAAGTCTGGAAAAATTACCCTAGGATCTGTGTGTTTTCTGATTGTCCTTTTTGGTTCAGCATGAAGAAAATGAAGGGGCTTTTAGCCTAATTTTGATTCTAAACATAAAGTCAGTTAGATCTTTTATATTTTTTTTAAATGGAAATCCTGCTATGGAATATTAATACTGTGACATTAATTTAAATGGTTTATTAAAGTAAAAAAAAAAAAGAACAGTCAATTTTTTTAAAGATTCCAACATTTATAGTGATTCAAGGGAATATTCTACTCTCAGAGCCCCAGGATCTTGGTATATATCATCCTCATTTGTGTTAATGGAAACTTTACCTCTTTGAATTCATGAGGACTGAAAAGTTTCACCAGGCACACAGGCTCTGTATAAATAAGCAGCACACAGCAAACATACTCTCTTAAAAGGATTATCACTTTGACAGCTATTCAGTTGGGGTGGCTTTTTCTGTCCCCTGGAATTTCCAGCTTGCCCTCTTAACTACACAGAAGGTAAATCTGTATAATACTTCACAGCTGCCTTTACTGGGACCTGACACTGAGCTTACTGGATGTGCTTTCCTGGTACAAAGCACCTTGTCAAGTTTCCTGCTCTGGATGCAGTGAACGCAGCTGATGAGCTGTCTTATTAAAAGTTATGAGAAAAGGATGTTCACTCCATTACTTTCTGAACTCCTGGATAGACACAGTGAAACTGCTGAGCCAGTAAGTCCCTCAGAGTCATTCCTTCACACAGAGGCTGCATTATAACATTTAATATCACATTGCTCCCATGGTGGTCACCGTTTGATTTTAATTTTATGTTTTGTCTTGTTTTGTTTGTGCTGGCATTTTTTGTTCTGATAGCCTTATAATGAGGTTCCCACATCATGGCAGACCAAACTTGAGCCTCTCTGTCCTGCTGGCACTAAGCACACTGACAAACCTCCCAGGAGGTTTAACCTGGGACTCTGCCATCCTTCTGCCTGTAGGGATGGGATCAGGGCCGGGATCCAGACCTCCCTGAACCCTGCCAGCTTCAAAAGGAAAGGGCAGGGCTGTACCATGCTTTTTGGGAAGCCAATCTCTGATAGCCAGAGAGAGGATAACACACAAGGGGCTGCACACAGGAAGGTTGATGAGACACAGGTGGTCAAGGACACCAGAGGTGGGTATACTGCAAGGAAAGCTGAAATGTCAGTCTACTGCATTCCTGCCCAGGTTCCCGTGGAGGATGAGCTTGGGACAAGGGGAGCAGGGACAGAGCTACAGCAGAGAGCAGCTAGGAGAGAGATAAGGGTCATAAGCAGGACTGAGAGAAGGCTAAGCTGCTGCAGCAAATCTGGGTTGGAAAAAACAACATAAAACCTTCTTTTTGAAGACCAGTACAGTTGATACAACAGTTGCTGCATTCAGGGTTCAATGGGCCAGCCTCAGTAACGCCATGTATGGAGCATACGCCCATGAGTAAAAGCATGAGCTATCTTATCAAGTAATTCAGGTAAAAGCTGGAAACAATTTTTTCCTCCAGCACCTGCTTTGGAAAACTGCTGGCACTTGGACTGGAAGAACATAGTTAAAAGATGCAGTAAAAATTGACAAATCTTCATATGGGAAGCTGAAAATACATTACAATTCCAATAGAACTATAAATTAAAAACCCCTAAATTAAATAAATCTTGCAAATTATAGATTAAAATATATTTGGCTTTAATGACTTAACACATACAGGCCTTGATTCTTGAAATTGTTGCGGAGACTATGTGGCTTGCATAGGGATGCTTGCCTGATGCTGTAATACCATGTAGTGGTGACTAGGGAAGGTGGACCTGCATTTTGTTGGTTTTCAGGTTGTTGGTTAAAACTCCTTCATGGGATCTACTCTCCATGCAGAACTGTGGCCATATAGATTCAGTAACAGCTAGCAGTGTCAATAATGGACTCAATAATGAGTAGAAAAGAAACCCAACCCAATAACAACAAAACCTCTGGGGGAGCATTAGCCGCAATTGACGCCAGCCAATGTTGGGAAAGTGCCAGTCTTCCCTGATGGAAGCCTGTGAGCCACAGGATGCTGGGCTGGGTGAGCTAGCAGTTGGGAAACCTTGAAAGGGTCAGGCTTGGTGGATGGCAATATGCTACTCCACCAGAGCTCAGCTGAGCTGGATTTGGTGGCTCAGAGCGGCTCAGAAAGCTGTGAGATCTAGAGGGAGGTGGTGGTAGAAAAGGCAGGTGTCCCTCGTTCCTCTGCCCCCTGCTTGCCCCAGCTCACGGCAGTGGATCTTGGGTGTGAGTGCTGTCCTCAGCTTTTGAACGATAAGCAGGGATCAAAACATTTCAATAGCCAGCCACGATAGCCTAAGGAGCTATCAATTCCTTCTTGAGAAAGGTGGGAACCAGTTGAATGACTCTGATGTAGCTGGCCCCAGATGTCCACTTTGCTGAAACGACAGTGCCCAGAGCTTCCCAGGCTTTCTGGATCTGTGGATGGCTGCCCAAGCCCTAACTAAGCAACCTCGCCACACCACTCCTCAGAAAAGAAGGGCTGAGCCTTAACACAGAAACAAAAAAGACCAAAACAAAACAGCCAACCAATCAACCAACAAAAAAACCTCAAACAAACAAACAAAAACCCCCAAAACAAACCCCAAACAAAAGAAAACAACCCAGAAAAATTATTTCTATTGCCCAAGTCATTTTCTATCAGGCAAATAGCTCTGTGAGAATTAACTCAAAGTCTATTTTCTCCAAGATGTTATTCCTGGATTGGAGAGTAGCATAAAGGAAAGTTGTTCCCCTTCCTGTAGTGATTCCGAAGGGTAAAAGACTCTCTTTCTTGTCCTGTCCTTTACTACTACATCTACTATCTTGGAGTTTCCAGCTTTTTACTAAATTTGGTTGAAATAAGTGTATCCATTCATAGTACTGGGGAGAAGAAATGCACTCGCCGAGGCAGATCCAGATGCATGCAGTCAGATGGTGTAACTCATCTGACTAGGTTAGAAATAAAATTGCAGTTTTCTTTTCCAGGCCTTCCTGTTCTCAGTTTCTCCTACTTTTGAAAGTTATGGTAGCTTAAATAGCTTCCATGCAATATCTAGAAATGTTCGTGTTATGCTTTTGTTGGATAATGTTTCTAAACGATCTCCTGATTTAAAACTTAACTGTAAATGATCTTTTTTTCTCCTCCAACAATTTTTTTCTAGAAGATCTGAAGCTGATTATATTTGGATTGTGATTACTTAGAGTTAGACTAAAGCTATTTCAAAAGTCAGCACTGATGTGTTACTTTGAATTAAGATGAGAAGTTCTCTCATTTTATGTTTTACAGAAAGAGCCATTCTAGAATACAGGAGTTCAGTGTGTACAAAAATTCCTCCTGAGAACTTGTCTTAACATGATATATGATTGTATTTTGCAAGTTCTTTAGTCATGCATTATTTTTGTTTTATTAGCTATAGTTGACCCTTTGATCTCAGTGAATTAATTCTTTTACAGAGTCCATGAGTCTCTCTTGTGCTTGTTGACACTGTTTTCTTGTGACCTGGCATTTTTAATCATGCAAATTCTTGCTATAGCTTATTAATTTCAAATATGTTCATAAAATTGGCATCCCTGACATCCTCTTTGTGACTTAACAGCTTTGTCTGACTTTTCTCTATGACTTAGCTCTTGGACCTTGCAATAGTGTAACAAAAGGTTCACCTGCATTTTTGCAATTTACCGTCTTTTAGAAATATCTGCTTTGGGGTCTTAGACATCAAGAAGAAAAAAAAAAAAGGAAAAAATTATTGTGAAGCTTTTTCTGGGCTGTGGCCAGCTTAAGGAAACATCAAGTTCTCAGAACAAAGTAGATTTGTAGAGAAACTTGAAAGACTGTTAACTTCCTGGCCTGAATTCTTGTAAACCAATATGCAAAGCATATATACCATAATGAAATTCTTCAGTTGCAGTTCACATTTCATTTGTGTAGCATTTCTCAGTGGAATCAGTGGACATTGACTGCTGTAGCACATTAGAGGTTTGACCATTGTTATTTTGATCTGAATTACAAGACCAGAGCTAGGATACTGAGAACAGTTTCCTACCAACTCCAGGCATGTCAAACTGATTAGAGCCTTTCTTCACCAGGCTGTGTTGAACACACCCAGGCCAAAATGGAGCTCAGTGAGTGTAAAATTATGTGAATAGATTCCAGAAGTCATGGGAACAGGATGGAAAAATTTATACAGCAACTGTAATGTTTTATATAATACAAAATAACAGAGCAGCTAGAAAAAGATTTTTTTTTTAAATACAAATTTCAAGACAAACTTTGTCTTTTCTCAAGTCAAGGAAGATAGATCAGACAACCTGTAATATTGAATATCTGATTTGATGCCTCTCAGCATCTTTTCCAAATCACTGGAAAAGGTATTTTGTTAATTTTATTCATCTCCAATGAGAGATAATCTATCTAAAGTATATTCCACTGCAAGAAGCTCCTGTGAAACACAGAGGACGGGACTTCTAGAGGAGTACAGTCTACGTGGAAGACCTTTGCCTTAGATATCTTAATTCTAAAATTTCACAAAACTATGGTGCAGCAAAATTCCACAATTCTTTTACAGAGGATTAAAACATATGGGACAAATTAAATCAAATGTTCTAACCAAAAAAACTTTCAGTGATCTAAAATGTACTATTAAAAAGGTAAAGATAGGAAGGAGAGAGAGCTGCATAAAATACTATCTAGGAAAGATGGAGAAAAAGATCTCATATAGCAAGGATACTTTTACTGACCCAAGAAAGTGCTGATAAGGAGCAGAAATCACCATCAGATATAGTAGAAATGTAGATATTTCTTTTAGACATGAATTGGCAAGATGCAAGCATTTAGTGTGCACTGTGGTACAGATGGGAATACCAAAGGGCCTTGAGCTTATCCTTGTAACAGTCTGGTTACTTAGTTAAACACCACTGGGTATAGATAAAATAAGACCAAAAGGAAGTCCAAGCCCTGCTTTTGCAGATAACCATATTTTAAATCTCCTGAGAAACTGATTCTCTATCATCTAGCTAGTTCTCATTTTGGCCTCTTCTGCTGATATTATAGTGCTGGTCCAGAATGTCTGTGCTCCAGCACTTAAACTTGTTTCCACTTTCCAGCATAACACTATACATAACTATTTGTTCTGGTTAGCATACATAGGTCTTTAGTGTTTACACCCTGATCCGTTGTTATATGTTTCTACAGCACAGTCATTCCTCTCTTTCAGCTCTCATTTATTTGGATATGGAAAGCAAGTTCTCTTAAGTTGCCATTGTAAAAGTGCCTATTTTATTCTCTTGAAGCACACACAGACTTTCTTTGAATTTTTCTTTTTTGTCCATGGGCAACTAAACTATATGCAGTGCTCTAACTGAGTTTGGGGAAGCTGTCCTGGTGCTGTCCAGACTTTCATGAAAATGACTTCTCTGATAAATTCTGGAATCACATTTGACCAAGAAATCCTTTGCACCTCATCAGAAAGAATCTTCATGGTGTTGCTTGGTGTTACTTCATTTATCCAGTGAAAGAGCATTTTGCTATTTGCTTTAATTTTGCAAAGCTTGAGTCAGTTTGACTTCTGGCAAGTTCCTAAGGTTTCTACTATGTGCATTTTGGGCTTGCCAGTTTTGGTCTTCTTTGTAAATTCCTTTTTTTTTTTTTTTTTTTTTTCTTATTACTAGCATTCCTTTTGACACATACTGGTAGATGATATTTTCTCTAGCTACTGCTACAGTGTTTAGGAATGGAGCTGAAAATGGGGATCTAGACCCTACATCAGTAGCACCCTGCACTCAAGAACTTGCCTTGAGAAAGCAATCCAGAGCAGTTCAGGAAATGTCAAAAGGGGCATTCAATGAGTTCCATGTGGCATAATGCTCAGATTGCTCAAACTTCTTGGGAAGCCAGCATTCGGGACTAATACTGCACTGGGGTGCATTACCAGTTCAATGGCATTACATTCACAGGATATTTTGCTGAACTCTGTGTTGGTTGTTGTGGGAGCATCAGCAGAAAATTGCTGACAGAATGGAAATGTAGCTGAAGCACTCAAGCAACTAAAAGGCTATACGATTTTTATTATTTTGCTAATTACTGGAAGATGCCATCTGAATGCAGGGCTATTCCATGTACTGGGGTCCCATGGAACCCACAGCAAACATGCAGCACCTAGCTACCTTGGCTCTGCCACAACAGACAGGAGTGTAAGCAGCAATGCTTATTTTGTCTGACTGTCATTTCGTGTTCTTTACAGAGAGGTTTCTGCTAAAGGTCACGGGAGAGCCACTGTATATTTTTTCTTCAAATAAAATCAATTGAAGGACCTAGAACACAGTAAGTTATGTTCAGGGCTGCACTTCTGTGTATTCCCATTGGAGACCTATCAATGTGAACTAGCACTGTTGGGAAATATCTCCAGCTACCCCAGTTAATCAATATCTGTTCATTATACTGTCTCTGATGAATATGGGTAAGGATTGGATAAGCATGAGTCAGGTGACTTAAAAATAACTGTACCTCACATAAGATCAATAGAAGGAGTTTGTTTTTTTTTTTTTTTCCCCAGTATCATTTCAGACAAAATAATATACCTTTTATCCTCCTCTCCTCTTACCACCCCTTGCTCATTGTTGGTATATCAACATCAGTGCAGGAGTGGCTTTTTAAAATTAGTAGCACTTAATCTACTGTCATTCTGTTGGCTTGCAGGGAGTGAACAAGCAGACTGCAAGTTTCAAGTGGCCCAGTGTACTTCAAAGGGCTCTTACCCAAGCAGTCAGTTCAGAGCTTGCCAAAAGAAGCCTTTCTGGGTGCCTGGTAATATCTCTTCTCTGAGTATGAAAACGCTATGCTAGGAAAAAAATTGGTTTAGGGGAATTCATGACAATTATAGATGTGTTATGACAGATTAAAATATTATAATTATGCTTGGCTTCCATGCAGAACCACATTAACACATCTATGACATTTAATAACACGGGAGGATAACCACATGCCTCAACAAAGGTTGACTTTCACCCAAAGTTGCTCAACTTTTTTTTCTCCCTTCTTCCCTCTTTTTCCTGCCTGCTGAAATAAGGAGATGCATGTTCTTTCAGTATTTTGGAAAAAAAAAAAAAAAGGAGAAATAAAGGAAAAGTAAGGAAGAAAAGAAAGGGGGTAAAAAGACAAAAAATATGGGGAGAAAGAATGTGTTAGAGGAGAGGGAGAAGGAGCAAGAAGCAAGGAGCAAGGAAATTAAGTTCTGGGAAGTTCTGGGAAGGGAAGTTTCGAGAAGGGAAGTTCTGGGAAATTCTGGGAAGGGAAGTTCTGGGAAGTTCTGGGAAGGGAAGGGGAGTTGAAGGGAAGTTCTGGGAAGGGAAGGGAAGTTCTGGGAAGGGAAGTTCTGGGAAGGGAAGGGAAGTTCTGGGAAGGGAAGTTCTGGGAAGGGAAGTTCTGGGAAGGGAAGGGAAGGGAAGTTCTGGGAAGTTCTGGGAAGTTCTGGGAAGGGAAGGGAAGGGAAGGGAAGGGAAGGGAAGGGAAGGGAAGGGAAGGGAAGGGAAGGGAAGGGAAGGGAAGGGAAGGGAAGGGAAGGGAAGGGAAGGGAAGGGAAGGGAAGGGAAGGGAAGGGAAGGGAAGGGAAGGGAAGGGAAGGGAAGGGAAGGGAAGGGAAGGGAAGGGAAGGGAAGGGAAGGGAAGGGAAGGGAAGGGAAGGGAAGGGAAGGGAAGGGAAGGGAAGGTGGCATGTAATTTAGTGACATGAAGCTGACAACTGCAAGTCAGTAATAGATTAAAGGCATTCACCTTGTTATTGAGCTGTTTATGTCAGGCTGATTAAAACCAGGCAAATTAAATAAACATTCTCAAGACTTTATTTAGTGTACCTGCGGCAGACGTCTTGTATCATCATACCTGATGACTCAACACATAAACTAAATTTAAGCTGTGAAGTAGCTGGATCAGAAGGTGAAGTCCTGTTTTTAGAGCTAGATATTTTGCAGAAAAATGCCTCTTGGGGAGGGATGGGGTTCTGAATAGAAAACACCTTAGGAAATTCCTAAATGTATACTCATACATATGAGTATGTATTACTCACCAATAACTTTTCACAATTCACAGTGCTTAGCAAATTCTGGTTATTTGGCTTTCACATCCCCCTCTTTCCCCGCCCTCACATTCAGCTGGTGGGTCCAGTTTCCTCCATTTTGCTGATCAGGAAATGTGAGACAACCAAAAAAGTGTGGTTGACTCTAGCCAAGAACTGAGTGGGCTCTTTAGAGGCTGTTTGAAGAGGGGCTCATTTGCAAGCAGATATCTGTTCCCATCGTGTCTAACAGGACTGCTTGAATTTCAGCACATACCCGCATGCTTTGAGGTATCACCACCCCAGTGCTCAGCATTTTGTGGCACTTAACAAGCTGAGTTTTATTTCGGTCTTCCCTTGTAAAATGAATGAATATGAATCTTATTGCAACATGTTGTCTTCAACATGCTTGTAACATGGCCTTTTTGTCTCTAAGAGTGCAGAGCAATGGACAAAACTATCCTCTTAAGAGGCTACTTTGTTGCCTTTATTGATAAGAGGTACAGTATGCAGAAATTTACTAGCACCATAAGAGGTGAAGCCAAACCAAAAGCGTTTACCCCAGAAGAACCTTGCTCACATTTTCCTAGATGACACAGATGTCCCTTAGAAGAAAACAAAGACTTCTTAGCCAAAGGAAGCATTCAGCCATGCAAATGGGTTTTTGAAACATCTCCCCACATGCACCCTCTTCTAGTCAGCATGGAGCACAAGCCATTCCCAAGGACTCAAAGCTGAATCCTTTGGTGATAAATTTTTATGTTACTGCCCTAGATTTACAGATAAAGTTTGGTGGGGTGATACATTTGGCCAGTGTTCTCACCATTTTAAACTATGAGAGAATTCTTACCCAAACAGTGAGATTAGTGAGCTGTGTACCTCTGCTTTCAAAAGCAAAAACCAGGACTGAGCTAGGACACCAAATCAGAGCTTGTCAAGACCTTTCACTTCATCAGACATATTTAAGTGTGAGCAATGTCCATCTTAAGGGTTTTTTTGCAGACAGTCAGATGACTAAATTAATGAGGCTGTAGATTTCTGGATGACACACTAAGTATGACATTTCTAAGGAAATATGTACAAGTTAGGGGGTAAAACAATTATCTCCTTTCCAAAAAGCCTTAACCTATTCAATTTCTGGGAAGTATGCAAAACTCTCAAATGTAGTGTGCAGCTTTCAAACTACAGGAGGCCATGTGCAAACTTTGCAGGTGAGCATCCTTCTGTGACCATCTGTCTTTCCATGGAAATGTGCATTGCTTGAATCAATAAAAAATGAAAAAAAATAGACAAAAAGATCAGTGAGTGATAAATCTTTAATATAAAAATTGTACAAGAATTTTGATACAAATTACAAGAGGTATTTGGACAAAGTATGAGTAAAACTCCATTTATATCCCCAAAACCTTATGCATTTTATGCAAAAGACATATTTTAGGACTGTTACAGTACAGAAAATACAAGAAAAGAAATGTCAAATTAAAACAGGACTTTTAATTCCCTCAGATTACTAATGGAAAAAACTTGTTTAGACTACATACAATATTTATGAAGCTACTAATGTCACGATTATTAGATCAACATGATGCAAATTTTTGTATCCCCTTGTACAGCTATATTCCATAGTGCATGCTTTGGTTCTGCAGGCAGGACAGCAGAGCATTCACTTTTTGCTCACATTGAGATCGAACAGTGAAAATTAAAAGCTTCCTCTACTCCAAACAGAGAAAGACCTTTGTAAAAAATGTCCATCAGGCCTTGACTCCACTCTTTCCTGTGCCTGGCTGGAGTACCCCAGGAGCACGTCTTGACAAAGTCCACTGGAACAAGCCCAGCTTTGCCAGCCCTCAGCAAGCTCTCCATTCTCTACACAGCAGCCCCCTTGCTGCTGCTGCTGCATCTCTGGTTGGCACAGGGGGCTGCAGCCAGGCTGTGAGAGCCCTCCCATGCCTGCTGAGAGAGGGGTTTCCAGGCTTTATGCCTCCGTGACTGAACGCACTGCCAGACCACTAAGAACTTCCAAATACATGAAGGTTCAAATCCAGTTTATCTCAGTTTACATCTTCACATGAATCCCCCAGTCAGGTTCCCATCTTTCCAGTTCAGGAGAACTGAAACACAGCAGACAGCTATAGAGGAAATCACTGTGCTTGACCTTCTATGTTAAAAGCTGTTAGAATGTCAACTGTGACAGTGAGCAAGAGACTTCAGTCAAACAATGAAACTTCAAATCGCTTCAGCCATCTCTACAATGTGTTATTTTTATAGGTACAAACAGGTTGCAGTGAGCTGTCTGTGGTAAGTAAAAGTGTGTGGAATTTCAGCCAGGGTAAATTTAGATTGTGCTCAGATTCAGATCAACTTACTTGCACACCTGTTGCACATACATTGCTCTGGAACGCAGATCACTCTTATAAACTGGAGGCAGGAGGCATGAACTGAGAACACCAACGCTGCCCATCAGAGACACGCCATGTTCTGGGAAAGGAACCCCATATGATACAGGAACCAAAGTTTGCACAAGAAAAAGCAGTATGCTGAATTTTGTATTTTTAAATAGCTAAATGAAACACAGGCACATAATAGTGGCCATTTTATTAACTTGCCACTTCACAAACAGTGACCATTTTTACAGATGGAATGCATAAAACCTTCCAAAATGAAGAACACTAGGAGGATGTGTTACTTTTCTGAGAGAATTTTAATGTGACACTCTCCTGGAATGAAAGAAAAGGGTTGGTAAAGAATATGGGAAAATTAAAGACAATGGCTGAAGGTTGTACAAGTACTTGTTAAAAATAATACTTTAAAAAAAATCCAAAATGTAAAAGTATAATTGAAAAATAATGAATAAATCTGCCTGTGTACAGCTTAGGTGTCCCTATTTATTTTGTAGGTCATGGGGTAAACTAAGAAGAACATCTTCAGAATCTCAGTTCATGTGGCTACCGTACCATTTCACAGGTGTAACTGGGGCGGAATGCATTCTTGCCCCATCAGTACAGGAGGTGGTGGGGGCATGGGGATGTGAAAATGTCTTGATCTGGATGTGACGACTGCATAATGGTCCCACACTCAGGCATGAACACATGCATGCACAACTGCCGCTGGTGCCCCAGAGCTGCTGTTCATAGCTTCTTGCATTTCGTGGCAGAATTGGACAGGTTGTAATTAACTATTGATGAGTTTGCCATCCTAACTGTACATTATCCTCTGATCATTTTCAACCTTTTGTTTGACAATGGATGCCTTATAAAATCTTTATGCATCACTTAGCTAGTCTTGCTCTCTCTTTCTTCTCTAGAAATATAATTGTCCTGGATGCTTTTCTTAATCTTCCTAAAATATTTGTCTCCAAACGTTTGAAGGAAGCAATGTAAAAATTGCTGTAGAGCACCAGAAAAATCTCTCTACACATTAGATATTTGCTGCCTGACTCTTCCTGTTCTTTTAAATGCATGAGGAAATATATATATATACGCCTATGTAAGTGTGATGGAAATTATAAAATTTTGCTCACTTGTAGTCTTAATTTTAAGGCTCCTTGTTCTGACACTGTGTCTGTTTCTCCTCTGTCTGTCACATTCACACTCACACACACATATTCAAAAACACACACAAAGGACACAAATTATTTCTTCAATCTGAAAGTCCTCAGTTTTCACAAAGAGCCTTGGAAATGGTACAGCAAGAAAGGCTACCCAGGCTCATCATCGCAGGTCAGCTCATCCGGCTGCTTCAACCTCTGTCAGTGCCATGCACACATGGAGTTGACAGGGGAGCAGAGTCTGGGCTCAGCCTTTAGACTTCTGATACAAACAGGCCTCAGGAATTTGTCTGCTGGTTTCACCCTTGTAGCTTCTGATGAACTCGGAAGGAAAAGGAGGGAAAAGATCAGTGACCTTTGACTGGTAAAGGACCTTAGCATATTTACGGTGGGCACCATCACCTCTGTTGCAGCAAACATCAAATTACCGCACAGCGCTGTTGACAGCATTAGCATCTGGAACCAGCAAAGAGGTGCTGCAGCCAACCAATGCCATTAATTGATCCCAAAATGGCTGTGTTTAGATCTCTTGGTCTTGGGCTTTGTCTGAAACCTGTGTTTGACGTTTTGGTGCTGCACTGGCTGCCAGCACTGTTCAACCCACAGTGCCCAATGCTCACAGGTACACGCAGGACCGGCATTATGATCTTGGCATGGGAATGCTGCAGACCCTAAAAGGAAAGCATGCTTCAGCAGCTCCTCTGCCTACCTGAATTTTTAACTGCTATTCAGCAGTCAGAAAGCACACAATAAAATGGAAGGGGAGTGAATGCAGCCATGTGCACTGGCCTTCATGCACTTAAAATTTCTTAAAACACAGCATGTGCTCTCAAGTTACTTCACTATATAACTCTCTCTTCTGATGGTCCGTCTGAGAAGCACTTCTCGAGCCTGTACTTTTAGCAGCGTTCTTGCAAATGAAGGTATAAATGAGAAAAAAATTCCTCTTTTCATGAGATCAGCAGATTGTGTCTCAGATACTTTTATCGAAGATAAACTTTACTGAATTTCATGGTGACCTCAGCAGGAGATTCTCCTATGACAATAGAATGGGATATAGGGAATTGGCATTCATGATAGGAACCCAAGAGGATGAGATTGATCTGAAATTTACCCAGGGATGGGCTAAACCAGTTAAAAAAATAGACTGTGCATCTTGTTTGACACTGAACCTATGCAGCAAGACATGTAGCAAATTCAAACAACTATTTCTAGCAGGCACAGTATGGCTTATGCCAATACAAAGCAATTAGTTGCTACATAAGCAGACAAAAGTGCCATTACAGACAGTATTTCTCAGCTGACCTTTTGCTAAGAAGCCATCTTGTTACTGTCTACCTGATAGCTCGATAGAGCAGCCAGTGGCAGCCTTGGGCTTCCCAAAGACAAATCAAAGTGCTCCAGATGGGACTTCCCTTCACTCACTGCAGATGTGTGTGGATGTTGGTGTGTGTGTGTGTGTCTGCGTGTGTGTGTGTGTGTTAGGGAATGGGGAGGGAAAGCCTGGTTCTTATACTCAATTTCGCCTTCACAGGGGATAAACAGGCAATTACACATCCTTTTATATTTGATGGCCAAGTGCTGAACTTGAAAGCACACTATTAGTTTGTGTCCCTTCAGGGCCAGTGCAATAAGTAGCCAGGAGAGCTGGGGCTAAGGAAGAGAGGGTGTTGTCTGCTGTTAGTGTGACAGTCTTGTCAGCAGCATTCACATTACTGGAAGGTAATAAAGTGACAAGTAAGTTATTAGAAAGATATGAGGTGAAATTGAACTGAAGCTTCTTTCTGCTCAGCTCAGTTTTTTTCCTGCTTTGTAATGGGCCACTATTTGTTACAAAACAAGCCTTGTCTTGAGATCTTATATAAAAAAAGAAATATTTATTCTTTGCAGGAAAGGTCACATGAATTTACAACATCACACTTTAAAGGAGAGGAATGGGAAAATAGTTTCATGACAACTACAGCTGCTATTTAAAAAAACACAGTGTCATCATAATGAACAATAATACTGGCAAAAGTCAGAGGACTTGTCAAAAACATGTCCATTTTTTAACCCTTTGGTGGTCCAGAACCGTTTTCATTTAAGTGTCAGTGCCAAACATAACAGCAACAGTATTGGGATATACATGATCAATATACCTTGATCAAAAAAATCAAAGCTGTCATTCAATATCATGACTTGAACAGAGAAAACAAGCCACACAAGACTGGTTAACTACAGACTCAAGATAACACTACTTATGTAAAATAGTTGCTACTTCACTCTGTTATAGCCATTTTAAAGGCAGTGATAATGTTGCAGTGTTGGCAGGAAGAGACAGAAACCATGAGACTGGAACAGACATGTATTTGGGCAAACATGTGGGTGAAAGGTTCAGTCCATCATATGATGTTGCTCTGTTCCTGAAGTAGAAATGGGCATGGAAAAGAGTTCCTTTTATGTCCCTACAGAACGGGAGAAAAAAGCCAAACTCATCATGTGGCAACAGCAAGATATGCTGATGCTTATCTAGCAAAGTAGCACTACAGTCACTGTTTTGTTGAGTTACTATAGCAGCAAAGTCTTTTCCTTATGTCACTACATAAGAAAAAAGACAAAACTAAGAAAGAACTGAAATATACCAGCTGCCATCATGTGTCTGCCATTCACCTTTTCCCCACAGAGAACCCCTGCTGCCTTCTTGCCCTCAGTACAGACACCTTTGCTTTTCCTTTCAAATAAAAAGAGTGATTCTGTTGACCCAAAGAGAAAAGTGACAAAAACATTCTGGTGACTGAAGAACCGTTCTGTTCACATATGTGTCAAAAAAACTTAAGAGGAGCATGCGTCCACTCCTTGACCACACACTTTCCCTTCCTTGTAATTTACTCTGCCACCAATGTTGCTGTGAAAATGTCCTGCAGAATTTGAGTACAAAAAAATTTCTAAAAATATGTCCTATTTTCTGACAGCAGCTGACATCCTTAATGACCACCATGTGAAAAATGGGTCCACATCAAGCATTTTGATTACAAAATATCATACACATTGAAGGAGAAATTTTTGGAACTAAATCCCTGGTCCTGAAAATGGTTCCTATCTCTGGAACAGATCAGACCTTGAATTATCATCTTTCATGATACCCACACAGCTCTTTGTCTTGTTGCTTTTACATTCCTACGCCATATATTTAGCTATGTTAGATCCTCAGCTGGGTGGAAAAGGCCAAAACTCAGGGAAAACTCAAGTGCATCCTGGGAGCCCCACTTCCTATTAAATGTACTAGATCAAATCAACTGAGGTACTGACCACTGCTGGCAGCTACTTCACAGAACCTGACTCGACTAATTTTTCCTAAACAGTTCCTTTTTTGGGGATGGAATAGGAAACATATAGGTGACGGAAAATATATAAACTTGCGGAACAGGCAGAAAAAGTACACTTTCAGTTCCACAACAGGAGGAAGGGAGACAGGGAATAAGGGAGACAGAGAGGGCAGAAGGGAAGTTAAAAGTGAAGAAGGGAGGGAGAGACTGAAGAAGGCAGGAAGGCAGGCAGGCAGGCAGGCAGGCAGGCAGGCAGGAAGGAAGGAAGGAAGGAAGGAAGGAAGGAAGGAAGGAAGGAAGGAAGGAAGGAAGGAAGGAAGGAAGGAAGGAAGGAAGGAAGGAAGGAAGGAAGGAAGGAAGGAACATACACTGAAGTTTACCCATGGCAAACATGCTACAGAATTTCTTCTGTGTAAAATATCTACAGATCCCTAGGAAACATACAAATTTTATGAGCTCAGACATGAAAAGCCTTTGAGAGATCTTTAAGAGCAGTGTCCATGTGCTATTAAAGTTTTTAACCCATACCTTTCACATTTTGTCAAATTGAGTTGTGACTTGGTGACAGTGCTTATACCTTGTGTGCATGTCTACAGTGTCACCACAGCATCAGCTACAATTTAAAAGGCAAGGTTAAAATCTCATCTACAAAATAAAATGTACCCGATTTAAATATAGCTCAGAAAAATTGACTAAATATTTTAAGGTGTGCAAAAATATTTATGAGTTAAATTAGCTCTTTACTAATACCAGCTAATTGGTCCTCACAGGAGCACACTTATGGGCAAAATCGTATTAGTATTAGTGATAGCCTAACAGACTGAAACACAAGTGGGTAAGTGATATGATATGTATGAGGCTAAAAAGTTAGAAGGGGCTACCGGGGCTATTAAAACTCATGGTTTCCATTCTTGTGCTTTGATTGTGCTGTTTTCCTTCCAAATTTTCATACAGCTTTTCAAAAGATACCTAGGGATTAACCATTAACATCTGCTTTCCTGCCTGACCCACCATACCCTCCAACCCTCACAATGAAAAGAAAAATCCTAAACAACCTCCAGACAAATAATTCAGTTTCTAAAGGAGGTTCAGTACAGTTATTTTCTAATTGCAGACAAGGTTTTTTGATATTTACAGAAAAATACAACTACCTTGAAAAAAACAGTGAAACAATATGGGAAGAGTATATATAATAACTACAGGAACCAAAAAAGAAGTAACAAACTCCATGTAAAGGAAAGAGGATCTTCCTCAAAGCTGGTCTAGTTCTTGCAAAATGGTTTAGACTGACAGGTTTGGAAACCAAAGGGATAGTCACAGATTTGTCATAACATAAGCAACTGCACAATACTTATCATGTCATCACTCCATTACAGGCCATGTTCTGTGCTGAAGAGATGAGATGTTTGGTCCTTATTACTGCACTCTGGGTCTCTGCTGAGATCACCCAGAAATGCTACTTTCAGTAAAACCAAGCTGCTATGCCAGAGCCCCTTTATGAATTTTTCAGATAATGTCAGATGACATAAATTCCACCACAAGAACAATTCTGATAAATACAGATTCTCATAGAGATGCATGCTAAGGTGAAAGGAGGGAAATGCCATTCAATTCAAAGTAAGTGCCCTTCTAAAAAAGAGAATGTCACTGTTCTGACATTAGTATCACTAACACTGAAGGAACTATTTTTGCCTAGATTTGACTAAAAATAACAGTAAGTAGTGTTCTGTCCACACGACAGAAATGATATCTTCTACATAGATTAAGCAAAATCTGAATGAAATTAAAAAAAGGACTTGTGAGCTCCTAACAGTTTTTTGGAGGTTTGTCCCTTCTTCCTTACTTTTTAGTATGTGCTGTTCAATTTTATGTAATAAGCAGATTTTTCTTTCTTCTATATCAATGATCTTCTGAATTTATCTACAGGTGATGTGTAAATTTTCAAACAAGCTTATCAAACCCATTTGACCTCTAAGAGAACCATAATGAAATAAGAATGCTGAACAGTGATTCATTCAGTGAGGAATTTTTTATATACCTCAAATGCATTTTTCATTAAAAAATTATATTTATTTATACCGTGCATACTACAAAAGAGTGGGTTTTTTTCCTGTATATATAATTCCATTTTTGTTCTTTTACTTTTTAGACTTTCTGTATTACTTGTTCCTATTAGCCTGGGAGGAGAGATGAGAGTGCAGTACAGGTAACACTACAAAGGTTCATGTGTTTTGGAAAAATGCACCCTTACTGTTCTAATTTACCTTTCTCACAAACACACTGAGCTTGCACAATATAAAACAAAACAAAGCATATCACTCAATTTAACAAGGCAAAGCAGTCGAGGTTTTGAAGAAAATAAAAAAGATGAAAGAAAAATGTCAGTGAAACAGCTTACTTTTTTGCTATGAAGTTTCTTTTTGATAAACCAGAAGGTAAATTTTTCTTATAGTTTCTGTGGAATTCACAAATGTTTTCAGGGCTTCATGAGTGCACAAAATAAAAAAATGATCAGAGGCTTGTAACTCATAGGAACATAATGAGAATTCATAGAGAAATACTTTTCTTTTATTTTCTGCAACTGGAAATACTGATTTATTAGATACTGATTCTTACTTTTGGAAACAAAAATACTGAAATGCATAAAACGTACTAAAAAAGAGGAAATCTATATTAAGAGTTTCCTCTAGAAAATGTAATAGGAGTTAAGTACTCAAGTGGACCTAACAAGTAAGAATAATCAAAATGCACAGCAAAACAATACAGCAACAAGCTGAAACAATGGAGCATTTCTGACTCTTTGCTAAGAATAATGTTCTGGGTCAGTAAATACAGAAAAGGAACACATTCTCACTGAAGGAATATTTTATTGTATGCTGAAATATCCCTTAGGGGTTGCTTTGTTTGTTTGTTTTTGATTTTGTTATTGTTATTCGTTTTGTAAAGAAAAGAGTCTACAACACATATCCTAATGGCTTTGGCTGTAGATTGGGCTTAAGTAAATACCATCCCTCTGTCAGTATGTTGTGGTAACTAAGGCTGCCAGTGTGGTTTACCAGCTCAAGCAACATGTGTAAACACAGGAAACAAAAAAATTCAGAGGGCAGCCTCCTTTCTCTCTGCCTTTCATAACTGCTTGCTCCTTCTCTGTCTCCTGGTTGGGCTCACTCTCTTGCTCACTATATTTCTTGGACTTTTGTTATTTTCTGACAAATCATGCGAGTGAAACACAAAACATTAACACAACTAGACATCCTTTTTCTCTGTCTTCTAATTTTATCCAAAGGGAAAGTTACCCAATAAAAAGTCCAGCATATATTTTCAGAGCTACTAAGTGCTTCTGTCATTAATTTCTTCTGATTGTTTCTATAAAACATGCCTTAATCATACTACAGCACTTTCCATTGCAAAAAAGACAACTTTACAGAACAACATAGTTAACATTATTTCCCTGTTCATTTTGATTTTTTTTTAAAACACCACAAAAATCCAGGCTATAATAAGAAGCACACAAAATTATATTCATCTTTGTTCTGTGACAAGTAGTATCAGCATTTGTATCCCCAAATATTATGCATGTTTGACAAAACAAAATTTCTACTGGTTCACATGACAAAATTCTGGGGTTTTTTTTTCACTTTTATGCAATGCAGTATATAAGGAATAAGGATGCACTATTATTTCTAGGAATAATTGGCACTTGAAAAAAGCACCAAGAATTCTGTATTTCACTTTACCTCTGTTCCCTCCCCAGTATTTTTCTGTGTGTAGTCCAAAAACTACAACTGTGGTTATGGTGAACAACTACATTTTCTTTTTTCAAAATGTGTGCAAAGTTGGCACTTTTGTATTAACACTAAACACTAATACTCTTTGTTTGGCATTCATGCCCTCATACTGACCAGATCACTTTTATCTAAGTGTATTTTTTTAAAGACACTTACTGAAAATATGGCAATAGTTTAAGAAAAAAAAAAGCATGGATATTATTACACATCCCCTTGTAGTGTACGAAAAAGTGCATGACTGGATTTATGTAATAGTACAAGACAAAAAAACTGTATCAAATCAGGTACTGTAAAGCATGCCAGCACCTCTGTATTACTTATATCTAGCAGGTAGTTAAAACAAGACCGTGGTTCTTTTAAAAATGTGCATTAAAGCTAACATAAATGAGTAAAACTAGGCAGCAAACTATTTTTCCTGCTTATCTAACAGCTGAAGGTAACTGTAAAAATTAAGCAAAAAAATTAGAGTTAAACCACCATCAATACAATTGTTTTACATCATAGGCCTGTCAAGGCTCAATATATATATACAAGTGTAACAGCCATGCTTAGTAGAACGTTATCCCCAATGCTTAGAAGACACAAAGACAACTAAGTAGATTGTTTTTTCTTTCTCTTTTTGTTTGTTTGCAATTTTTTTGTGTTTTTGGGGGGATTTTTGTGTGTTTTTTTGTTCTTTTTTTTGTTTCATTTTGGGTTTGGTTTTTTTTGTTCTTTTTTTGTTCTTTTTTTTTCAGGCAAAAGTTATAGGAAGAACAAACTGGCTCTTTGGGGATGACCAAAAACATTCTAACAGAACTAGGGACAACTGCAGTTTTTCTATTTGTTTGTTTGTTTTTGTTTGTTTTTTTTTATCAAGAATCTCTTCCCCCAAATTAAAGGTCCTACGTTTTTGTTTCTACTAAAAAAAAAAAAAAAAAGAAAAAAACCCCAACAACCAAGAAAGGGGAAAAAGCACCTGGTGTTTTTTTCTTTTGCTAAAAAAGAAAAGAAAAAATTATATATATATATATATATATATATATGTATATTTATGAGTGTGTGTATACATATACATATACATATACATATACATATACATATACATATACATATACATATACATATACATATATGCATATATATGAAGGGAGACTGTATATGGCAGTTCAGATGTAGTGGGCCCTCTCTGAGAGCTGGCATTATGCTGTGTCCATCCTTGACCTAATCTACCGAAGTGAAAGGAATGTTTTTATGCAGATTGGGGTTCTGGCTGTGCCGGTTTCGGCTACGGACAGAGGAGAACATCATGTTGCACCCAGGGACTTTGCACTTGTGCATTTCTCGCAAGTGCACTGTTTTGTAGTGCACTCTGAGGGTTCCCTTGTTGCTGTACATTTTGTGGCAAATGTTACACATTATCCCACCGTTGCTCACCGAAACACTGTTGAACATGAGGGATCCTGGGACATCGGTGCCCATACCTACAGCTAAGGCAGGGGCATCTGCTTTGTGGGCAGATTCCCCGCTGTCACTTGCCCCATCGACGTCGTCCAGGAGAATACCCTCATCGCTTCCTGCATCGGATTCTCTTGAGGAATGGATACTGCTGCTGGACTGGATGCTGGAGGTGGTGCTCAGGTCTAGTACCATATAGTCTTCTGCCATGCCCCTGCCGTACCCATTCATATGGGAATCCTCAGTGCCAGCAGGCGAGGAGGTGTCTTCCCTTATGTCAAGCCCCATCTGATGCTGAGTGCCATATATCTTCACCAAAAATTCATCGCGGAGGTCCTTACTAAGGGAAGGCTGTGAAGTGTCCAAGCCCATGTCATCCAGTTCTTTGGTCAACAGTTTACGGTGCAGGTTTATGTTAGCACTGTGTCTGGGAAAGGAAGAGGGAAGGGAGAAAAGGAAAAATGTACAGTATTTTTGATTAAACATACAGTCAACAAACACCAAATCCAAATTATGATTTACTGATAATTTCTCATAAAAATATCCTCTATCCACGTTGCTTGGAAATTTCAGTTTTTTTATAAATGGGCAAATTGCAACACAAAAACTAAACAAAACAAGCAAATTCCCCCCCTTATTGTTTTTCTTTTTAGCTGCTGCTCCTCAACATTAGTCTCCAACAGCAGCTATAACCCTTTTATTTGAAATTTAAAAAATAACAAATTGTACTAGCAAAAAGTACAAAATTATCTTCTTGATTCCTGAATCTCTGCTGACTTTCTTTCTCTTCAAGAGGCAAAAATATTAATATATGGACTGTGTGTCTAGCCATGTTTTTATATACTTATTCATACATACATACATAAAAAGGTGTTTATATTTATATATATATATATATATATATATGTACTCACATAACTCTGTAAGTGAAATATCTGAGCAAAGTAAAATAAAGGTAACCAAATAAGACATTGTCAGAGGTCCTGATTCTGGTAATTTAATTCTTGTATAAAGGGATTCAGAATCAGGCCAAACCAAGATGAAGAAGACTTGAGGGGTTTAAGAGAACAAGTCTTTGAAATCTACATGTAAGTTTCTAAAATCTTAGTCAAAGTTAGTGATTTCATCCTTCTAAGTTGTCACTGCCACTCCTCCTCGTCCTTTTCCCTGCATTGTCTGCATGCAGTGCTGATTGACTCAAGCAGTGTAATGTCCAGTAAAAAACCCCATTATTGGCAGTGAGAATTTTGCCTCAAATCAACCAAAAACCTTAAGCATGGTTTGGTTTAGGTATTTGCTGAAGTTACTGCAGATATTCAAGGCAATGGAAAACTGTCACTGATGGAGGTGGATTTTAAACTAGATCCCAAGAGCTGCAAATTAAAAAACTCTAAAGTGTTTTACAGGATCTGGGCCTTTGCTCTCAAGAAATAAAGCTCTACATTTGCAAACAATGTAAGCCTTTCAGTTAGTAAATGTGTAAAACAGCCTATTATTTGAAACTGCATTCTACTCTCCACTTTTGGCATTGGCTTTATTCATCCACTGCAGTAGAACCTCACTGATTTGCAGTAGTGTCAGGAAGCCCTCTTTGCAAAACTGCATTTTCTGAATTAATGATGCAACCAACAAACATGATGGACATCAAAACCTCAGAACACAGAACATGCTCATTTTGCTGAAGTGCTTAAGTATAGGATATCAGTGCAAAGTTTTCAGTAATAGAAAACTTTAGGGTTCAGTTTTCAGAATGTGCAGCATTGCTAAGGAAATGACAAATATTTATTCAGCTTCTTTGGAGGGTGACTTGAATTTCGAGTCAGCAAAAAAAGAATTAGCGAAGTTCTACTGCATAACATTCTTTGCAAGCTAAGGACCCAAACCCGCAATTTACAACATGCAGACTCACCAGTCTGTCTGCCCATTATAAATTGCAGATCAGAGCCCAAATGTAGGAGGGAAAAGAAGAGAGGGGTGGGGAGCGGGAGGAGGGTGGGGAAAGAGAGAGAGAAAGAGAGAATTTTAACATAGGAATAGCTTAATTTGCAAAAAGCACTAGGCACAAAATTGGCAAGGGAAGACACAACAATGATCAAATATTTTACAGACATTCAGGTCCTTCATTAACAAAAAAGGGAGAAGAGGAACAATAGCTGTTAGCAATACGTCCTTATTGGAAGCTTTTATTTTAAGAAACCCTTTAAAACATACCTCTCAACCAACTGCAGTCGCAAACATGGTACAGCAATGCAATGCAAATAAATAAAACAAATGCAAATGTAGGAAGATTAAATTGATGTGGAGTAAATCTCTGTAATTTTCTAACACTTTGTGATTAATTTATCTATTGCATGTAACTTAAGGGAATAAACAAACAGCAATAGAACTAATATGTCCCATTCATCTGCAAATGCAAGTAACTGTTCTCTGACATAAAACTGATACTAAAATGTAGTTTAATTGAATTGTGTGTGCTTGGGATGCAATTATTCCAGTAAGGGGGTGGTCTAGAACAGAGGATTTCTCTCCTAATGAGAGACAGTTGAGAGGTATGGGCAAGGGTGGAAAAAAAGTGGAGAGTATTTCTTGGTTTTGTCCCACATGGGAAATACTCTTTTCACACAAGCAAATATAGCACCATTGCTTTTTTGAGGCATAGAAGTGTAATTATGCATATCCCCACACTGCACTTAGGAAGGCTGAGCTTACCTTGTGATAAGATCAGCTTTCTAATCTTTTGCTAAATTGAGATCACAAAAGAGAGAGAGGAGCGGAGAAAAGAGAAAGAAAGGGGAGGGGGAGGAGAGATAGAGAGAGAGAGAGAGAGAAAGAGAGAGAGAGAACAAATTCACATTCCAATCCAGACATATCTGGTTAAAAAAAAAATCTGAAACCAATAAAACACAGACTTAAAAAAAAGTCTTGATTGTGAACCTGGTTTTTGTCAGCTGTAATATCATTTATACTGTTGTCCTGATGGATACTGACTCAATCACACAATACAGAAAACATAATGCAAATTAATCAAAGTATATTCACACCATACCGATTATTATCCACAAATGAGTTCTGAACAGATGCATGCAGTGAACATACATGAATGATAAACAGTAGTCCTGATGGTCCCTTGCCTTCCTGGTTTCAGATGGAATATAGCTCCGTGTTAAGTTGCTAAGTGCAGTACAGGAAACGCTTACTGTGAAGGCCTGTCCACACTGACCAGAGTTATTAAATGACTGTAATAGCATATTTGTGCTTATCATCATAAGGCCAACTGCAAACTATTCATAAAGTACTCATGTGTGTACTTATAATTTCTCCCCTTCTCTCCCCTCTTCACTCCTGTGTTATGGGAATTTGTTTCAGCATACAAGCTAGTTAGGATAACTGTAATTGTTGCTTCCATGCATTTGTACTTTCTATTTCCTTGGTTTTCTGCTGAGAAAAACAACAGTCAGGCATGCAGTGAAAAAAACTTCAGCATTCACTAAATGAAGAGATAAGAATAAACTGCCATGTTAAAGAGGGGGCACCAAGCCTCAGATAGACAAAGGCCATTCTGAGAAAGACCAGTGGAGGGATGCAAACTCTGCTGATGCTCTGATAAGAAGAGATGCCTCCCTTATTAAATTCTCACTTACAGCAGTAACAATCAGTAATCTAGTTAAAGTATGTACCAGCCCATAATATCTGTCAGGCAAACGATGTGCAGAAATGTGCGGACCAGTTCTGGCACCCTGCTCAGTAGTGTCCCTTTTCCGCTGTCAGCAGTACTGTTGGATTCTCCTAATATAATTACATTGACTTTTATTCAATTAAGTGCCATTCCTAGCCTTAAAAAGAAGCTACTTTATCAATTGATTCAGGTGTAATGCAATAATAAAGATGAACTCATGGCAGTGCATTAGCTCTGCTGTTCATAACTTCTGAACATAGGTTCATTCATAGCAGTCGATTTCCATTATGCAACCACAGTTCAAAAGAATTGATTCTTTTACATTCATTTCTTAATCTATTTCACTTGTGCTTAATACTGTCCCTAAATATCATATGTGAAAATATTCTAGTGGAGAAGGAGGTATGAGTTGTGAAAAAAAGTCATTTATTTAGATACTGAAGTTTTGAGATCTTATTAAAAACCCCAAAGTCTCAGACCCCCTTTTGCATACCAAACAGACATTTTCCATCCTAATCCAACCCTTTCTCCTCTGCTTTGTCACTCCCAAACCCTAGGAGACCCCTATGAGCCCTCAGCCAATGCTAACCACCTGTCATCTTGTTCATCTGCTCCTCCCCATGACACCTAAAGTTTCTTGCTTCAGCTATTCTGTTCCCTGATGTGATTTACAGAGCTCCTTACATCTTCCTCCTCTGCTCCCAGGTATGTGTAAACAGTGGTCCCAAAGTAAGCCGAGGCACAGCTTGGGCAGAGTGATTTGTGCCAATACATGAATACTGCCATCAAACAGACAGAAATCTTGAAGCAAAATATGCCAAAACCTGCTGAGCTTCATCTTGCCATGGCTTCATTACTTCTCCTACCTCAGCTAGCTAATTTAGTGCCATCTCTGGTGTCATTTGCAACACTTCAACTGCTGCTGTATCTGCAGGGAAAAGAACTTAAAGAACATAAATGATTGGGAGAAATAAATATATGTGTATGAAACAAAATATTTGAGTTATTAAATCCTTTGAAAGCCTCTGGACTTCCTAGATTGTTCATTTGCACATCAACTACCAGAATGGCACTTGATCCTCACAGTGGAAATGTTGTGTAGAGAGAACTGGTGATTGAAGTCTTCCAGACAGAAATATGCCATCAAATGAGTTTAACTAAAGGCATATCTCACTCTGCTTCAGTTACTATACCTATCAGTTCCTAGGCAACAAGGGATGGTGAAGAGGGTTGGTTCTGAAAATGCCGTCTGGGGCAGAGAATTTCCAAATACCTGTTGAGGTCTGTACTACATGTCAGATACTATAAAAATGAGGAGGGTATTTTTTCCAAGATGCTTTGAATTGTAGCTTGGTGTGGCAAGGAAGTTTGAGCAAATTCTAGGACCCAGAATATCTGTTTTTTTTTTAACATAAATACCACACTTTCCAAGTTACTGTTAATTAATTACTTAGATGGAAGGCAAAAGTGTATGCAAAGCTCTCACTAGAGTAAATTTGGCCGTAAGAGTGGAGCGGTTCTGCCATGAGGATAATAATGATAATGATCATACACATAAGATGTGTGGTTGTGGTGAAATGTCAACCTCTGAGTTCACCGCTGCCTTTTCAGACAGGAACTTCAGCAGCAATGCAATGCAGAATCCCTCAACAGTTACAGAAGCTCCCTGATTCTGGGCATGATCTCACTTGTGGTACTATTTTCCTCCTCTTGCGCAGTTCATGGAAGTATTCTTTCTTTACCAGAATTCACTGTTGGTTACACCCCACCTACTACTTGCAAATTTTTTAGTGACAAATGCACTGTGCACCAACCGAAGGAAGGGGATTATAAGCCTAGGAAATATGGTCAATTAAACGTACATTCTATTTACACAGATCATAAATCCTGACTGGGATCTCTTTAGCAGTTTCCTTCTATACTTGTCAAGGAATCTGATTTTGTTAATTTACTGTCCATTTGTTGGAAAGAAAAAATGAAGTGGCCACTCTAGTTTAGTTTTTTTATTTAGTCAGTCTTTAAATTTCATTCTGAAGTGAGGGAGAAGGAATTTATCAGAGTAGAATTTGTCCTGATATAGAAATTGAGTCCTATGGATGACTCAAGGCCAAATTTGGATGTGCCCATAGCTGCAGTCCTATCTTCACCACGGCAAACCTCATCTCTGATGCACAGAGCAGAGAGTGAGAATTCAGATTAAGAGAGCTGGTTTTTTTAGATGTGAGCATTTTAGAGCTGTTTGTTTAGATGTGAGCATTATAGAGGGCACAAAACCAACTGCATGAAAAATTAGGTTGAATGTGTTCACAGCTCAGAACAGGACAGGCGGTTGAAAATTAAGCATATGGTATTATTTTATTAATTATTTTAGCATGAAGAAAGTATGATTATACTTAAATATTATGGGATGAGGGAGAGAAAAGGAGTGAGAATGAAAGAGATGCACATTTGTTAGGGACTGTGTAAACCCATTTTCCACTGCTTCATGCAGTGAGACAGAAAAGCCAAGCCAACTGATGTCCCAGTTAAATGTCCTAGCTTCTACTTCTTGTCTGACTGTAAATGACAAAGCTCCCTGATAAAGATCTCAGTCAATCATCAAAGTAAACGGTATTGTTCATTAAAATTCTGAAACTATTCCCACATTTCTAGTTGTATCCAGCCACAACCATTCTTCCTATATTTCCAAGAAAGCCACCATCCCAATTTCTTACATTTCAGATATTCTGAATGTGACTTTTCTGGCAAACACATGATTTGATAAATTAACACCACCTAGCCCTACCATTCTTACACCGCAAAGAAATCACAAATAGAACGTGACAGCAGGAGGCCATCAGTCTTCGGTTGGCTTTGTTTCAAGATCAATAAGTGATCCCAACATTAAGTAACACTATAAAATTATATTTTGAGACTTAATGCATGTAAAGACAGCATAAAATTAATTTTTGTCTAATTATGTATTTTCTGAGTGACAGTACATTTGTTTTTTTTAAAGAAGACAGAAGCTACTATTGGGTTGTAAAACCTGAAAACGCAAAATCTTCAGCGGTTTGAGAAGATTTTGTTAGAAAATCAAAGGCCAGAACACAATTGGCTGGTGATTTATGTATAAACTGATGAACCTCTGATTAAAGCTAGATATGGAAGTTACTGCTCTAGTTGTACAGGCCCCATAAAAGCTATCCTCCTGCTATACTTAGTTTACAACTAAGCTCTATCAATCTGGTTTAAAATATAAACAATGAAATTTTCATTACCCCTGCTGTGAGATTTTTTTCTTCAGCTCAGTATTCAGCCTACATTTTTACCTTTAATGAAATGTTAAAGGAAAGTTTTCTTTGTTTCGCTTCACCTCAAAGGCAAAGAGAATTAAGACTTTTGGTTTTGTTTTAAATTTTCACAGGATTTTAGTTTCTAACACAATTTAGTAATATGTTCTTACCTCAATTTCATGTCCCTTTCCTGCTTGTTTAAGCCTGCAACTCATAGAAAGGCCCAGAATAGGTGAACACTATGGAAAGTAAACCCAGAATTTTATGCTTTCTCAGAATCTCTGCAGACTGAAAGTGCTGAGTTTCATGCAGCTAAAATCAAAGAACCAGAAAGTAAGACTCTGGCTAAATATAACAGTGTACATATTTATGAGAAAGAAATGGCCTCAATTCTGATACTTCTTCAAGAAAGAAGCAGCAATCATTTCTCCCATTTGATTACAAGAACCAACAATAAAACAGTTCCTGGAATTTAATTAGTAGCAGAAACTGTTAAAGAAATTATTGTCTCACTTACTGTTCTAATTTTGGCACTCTATCAGCAGTCTTTGATACAGGGTTTGTTTTGTTTTGAGTTCTTTTAATTAAAAAGAAAAAAAATCCATAAATCTAAGCAAAGATTGTAACAGTTAGAGATCCTGATCTGACCTAAATTATAAAATTCACATTCATCTGCACAAGGACAAAGTTTAAGTCTGTACATTAGTGCTTCCATGTATTTGATCATATTTAATTTGCCTCTGAGTGTTAGGGGAAAAGTAGGTATAGAGGCTACACTTCAGAAAGAGTCAAAGCAAAAATACTATACTACCTGATAAAACCATGGCATTTCTACATAAAAAAGGTAATAGCATCAGCTCTTAAGGCCTAAAATTGCACAGAATCTGAAAAATATTAACCTTTCATAGGAAGAAAATTCAAAAGGTAAAATACAGTTCAGCACCTATTAAAAAAAGTAAAAAAAACCCCAGTGCTTATTAAATACAGGAAATAAAGGACAAGCAAGTTCTTGCAAATTAAAGATGTGGAGCCCAGTCATTTCAATCCCTTTCAATATGAAACAAATCACTCACACTGGTCACGAAGACAGCTCCCTCTACACTCAAATTATTCACTTGAAGATAAGCTCCTATCAAACTCTTTAGGGGTTTAACTAATTTACTGCACAGATACGGCACGTCTGTTGTAATAACAGGTAGGATGTATTGGGGTCGACCATTTATCAGAATTAGACTTCTTTTTTCAATTCACAGTGAATTATGCTGCCTACACTGCTCCTCTTTCTCAGAGCTTCCCATCCCCTTACGGCCCCTAATGTGGCAGGCAAACAAAATTGACAGTCTCATCTTGTCAACAAGGGGTGATTCTCCTGAGAAGCCATTTAACTTTGCAGAGGAAGCAATGTATTAATGTGCCTGTCCCAGGAATGTTAATCATCTTCAAGCTCCCTCTAACTTTGACATGAACAAAATCACCAAATTTGTTTACTAAATGAATTGTAATATGCTAATAAGAGAGCATGACATATATGGTAAAGCCAAACAGATGGTTTGTTTACTCCACTTTGCAACTTTATAAATGTTGTAACTCTGAAGATGTTAGTGAGAATTATTGGTTTGTTGGCAGTGGCAAACATGCCTTTTGCATACTTAATCCACAGTTAGAGTCAGAAAACAATTTATCATCACCATGGAATGCATAAAAAATGTTAATGCAGTGATAGCATTTAGGAAGGCAGGATAGTTGATTGTGTGGGCAAATAGGTTAAATATGAAACTGATATTTGTTGGCAATTGTTGCTACCAAATAATTAAAAAACCCCAATCTGTCAGGCTGGGGACTTTTGAAAGGTGCAATAATTCAGTACACACCTGTTGAGGTGTTTAATGAAATGGTCCTCATGGTGTGAACAGAATTATGCATTCACAACAGTTGTGCATGCTCAGAAGCATTGAGGTTATGGTGAAGTCTTTAATATATTACTATTGTTGTCCATTAAAGATCAAAAGATGTTAAAAACTAAAAGCACAACGACTGGCATACTTGCCAAAGTTGCTGAGAAACAATCAGAACTGTGTGGCAACACTTCAACCTCTCACTTTACTAGCTGCCTGGAAGCAAAACAGACTCATTACAAAATAGCCAGCACTCTTGGATGGGCTGAGAAAGTTTAGAATAAGAGGATTTATCTGACAGAATATTTTCTAAGTGAACTAATGCAGTGTCACAATGTTACAGGCACAAGAAGTCGTTATACATATGACAAGGTCCTTTGATGGGCATAACAGGTGCTTAGCACTGCTGTCTATCACTCAAAAGCTTTTTCTACAATTTACACAAGCTCTACAGAGAAGTTTAGCTGGGGCAGTGTACTGCAGTCCTGCATGAAGTGCTCATATCCACTTTGTGGAAGTATTTGCTAGTCCTTGACACAAGATGCATTTTCCCTTATGAAATACTGAAGGGATGAAGAATACATGCATTAACATTTCTTTTCAAACCTAAATGATATAAATTTTACATCAACCCAGTTTTGCAATCAGAAGTGTTCATCCTTCATTTAATTTTACTGCTAGAGCCAAAAGTGATAATTTTGCAAGTTTTTGACAAACACACCCTAAAGTTCAGCATGCCACTCATGAATTTTACTGAACTCCAAGTTTCGGTTTATGCAGAAATAAAGAAAAAATTCCGATAGATTTCCTAGTTTTCCCCTAGCTCTGATTTCAAACCAAATATTTTCTCTAGATGTTGATGCACAGCAACACATTATCTCATGGTTTGCTTAGGAGATTTACAGATTCTTTATTGATTGAACCTCAAGTTCAAAATAATAATAATAAAAGCTGAGGTCGAGGGATAGTTCTGTACAATTTCAGGTGCCACAGCAAATCTGTAAACCATTTATTTTGATGAAAATACAATAGTAATTCTCATTCCTAATGTTTGTTTGTCTAAAAATGCTGTTTTTATTTATATAATACCAGAGGAACTATAAAACCAAATATGATGTGGCATTTCAATAGGGTTCCTCTATTAGTAATTTTAAATTACTAAATAAGGACCGCTATCAGGTCCACAGATAGCTGATTATCCTAAAACCTCCTTTCATTGATGCCCCAACTTCTCAATAATTTCAATCCTCTGAGATCTTTCCATACATGCTATTGTCAGCATTTATTAAATTCTCAACTTTTTACACATCCACAGGAGAATGTGCAAAGATATCTAAGTTCAGCTTGTTGTACAAGGATTATTTTGGAAGAAACATTAGCAGCTGTCCCAGCCTGGCGCTTATATCTCATTTGAAACATCTACTCATTCCTGACCAACAAAAAAAATTTCAATAAAGTACTTTTACTGGTTTAACAGCAGTGAGCTCCTGGGATTGTCAAAGTGCTCAGTCTTTTCCGAGGAGAGAAGGAATCAGCAGCTCAAATATAATTAACCTTCCATTCTCAATGCAAACTGCCACGCACAGGAGCTCTGCAGTCTATTAGTGAAGTTATAACGGCCAACAGGCAGAGGCAAAATTGGTCAAAAAGTTGGCTGCTGCTGTCATATTTTTAGAATTATGATTAATGACACTAATAATGCGGATGATTACTGATACGTGTATCTCCTGCAGTTTATCATATTGCACTGGCTGCCTACGTCCACAATAAACATGATGCTATCATTTACCTCTTTATTGAAGGCAATCCTTCTCTTGAAGGAGCACATTCTAATTACTTTGTAATGTTTTATGTCTTAAACATTTTGCAGCTCTGGACCTTGCCAACTGCTTCATGTCTACCATTGATTAATTACGGAATGTTTAATCAAAATTTAGAACCTAATGCAGTCATTTATGAATGCGCTGCAGTGCCAAGATAGTTAGGCTGCCATCCCAAGCTTGGAGAGTGCTGGGTTCAAAATTAAATCCCAGAAATCTGGAAGATGCCAAAGATTTTACCTCGAGTGATTTGAGTTTAAAAATCTTACTTCAGTTGATGAATGACAGGCACCCACTCAAAATGAAAGGTCTTTGTTGTATATGTATGTATGCTTGCATGTTCCTATCACATTTTTCTTCTTCTTCAAATGTCTTAATTTTTCTCTTTATGCCTTTGTTGCTGCAGTTGCAGCCCCTTTACAAGCCTTCCTTGCTGCTAAAGCTCCTGCAAACACCAGTCAAGAGAGTGTAGTTTTGAAGTGGTTAAACGAGTGAAAAATAATTTGCAGGGACAAATACATAAGTTTTTTTTTAATGTGGATTTTTATGGTACTGTCATACAACCATTCACCGTTGAAGTTAAGTGTTTTTTTAATACCATTACTGAACTGCTGAAATGGATGCTAATATAGCTTGGAGTGCTAATGTCAAATCCTGGTAATAAAAAAGACAGACTGCTGAATGAAATAATTTCAAGTAAAAAATAGAACAAAAGTGCTCTCACTCTCGCTCTACACTTTTATTGAATTGGGACTGACTGAGCCAATTGCTTTAGAAGTCTGTAAAACACAATTACTAGTGAGCTGACTGACCCAGCAGTGCCCCTTCTGTGACAGAACAGACTAAAAAGGCTGCAGAATTAGAGCTGTTCCCCTATCTGGCTATCAGACCCGAGAGATATCCAGTGCAGGATCTGTTATCGTTCCTGCCAGGGCCCCTCCTCATGAAATCTTGCTTCTCAGTCTTGCATAATACATTATATATATATATATATATATATATATTGTAGATATATCTGTGTGCATCTTCATCTTGAAACAAGGCTCATTTACCATCTGAGAGGGAATCCAAGTTCTCTTTCTATCCATTGTACTTTTACATCCTTATCTAATAACATAATGTATGTCTTTCTTTCAGTACGCGCATCCAGAGGCACACATACCTTTGGTTTATTTTTATTTCCGCATATTGTGTGTAAAACACAAAACTACAACCTAAGGTTTACAGGCAGCAAAATTAACTATGTCCCATTTGTATTTTCTGTTGTAAGTAACTGTAATTACTTTCTTTATTCCGGCATAACAAAGAAAAGGAGAGAGGGAGGAAGAGGGAAAGAAAGGGGGAAAAAAATGTATTGAACTGGAAATGTGAAACACTTTTCCCTAGTTAATAAAATAAGCAATAAAGTTTGTAAAGCACTGAAAAAAAAATTCAGTAACATTGGAAATAACAACTTATAAATCCTATAATTACATTTGATGTTGTAGACTCTTATAGTTTGACACAGACATACAGCTTGGGACTTTCTTACCCCTCTTTGTTCAAAAGAAAAAAAAAAAGAAAACCAAAGTGACATCAAAAAATATCTTCTTATTGCAATTTTATTCTTTCCTTCTCTTTCTCTGCTTTTCCCACACAAAACAAACCATTTTACATTTATTCACAATGCCAACAAAGTCCTGCAATTCTTTCTCCTTTATGGGAGTATACATTTCTGGCAAATCTAAAACCCTTTCATTTCTCTTCCAGGTCCATTTATATGAAGCTTGAAGGTGCCTCATGGCAAGAATGTTAAATTATTTCTTAGACAGATCTTTTAAAGCAATGCTATTCAGGACAAGCTTAAATGTGAAATAGACTCTTAATTAAAAAAAATAATTTAAAAAATAGTTTTCTTAGCACATGGTAAACTGCTCATTTAGAAGATGTTGCTGGAAAGCAGGAAACACTACAAAAAGCCATGGATTTTTTTTAGAAGCAGTGGGCTTAAAACTGTTGTCAGGAAATATCCAGTGTTTGCCATTAAAATTTTAACTTGTGATGAGTGATAAGAGGTATCTCACCTGAGATATTCCTATGTTACCTCAGGTCCCAAAAGACCATCTGAGGTACCTCTAGAGGTACCATTATAGAACATTTTATGTGTACGTGCTGGACGTGAATGAGTGGTTTCTACTGAGGTACTACAGCATAGCATCACAAATACTGATACATGATGTGTGGCACTGCTTGCCTGACGAGACAAAGGATAGCAAACTTCTAGCACTGCTAGTCAGGATTCAGGGGTAGAAAAAGCTGTGCACAGTGTCTTGCAGTGCACTTGCAGTACCTACACAGTGCTCTCTTCCTTGACACTGTGGAGCACTTAATTCTCTTTCATAACTCTGTGTGTCTTCCTTCAGGATCACTCTGAGATAAGCAGTGAGCAGTGTTTTTAGCTTTACCACTAATATTTTCCAATTGAACAGTATATTTCTGAAACTATAGGCTCTACTTCACAAATTTGCTTTTACTCCCTGTCATATTTGCTAATGACTAGCAGCTTGTATAATCATAAAAAATGTTCCAGGTTTAGAGAAGTTGGATTTTGAGTTTTCTTTCCCCAGAGCCCATAAATTGACAACTGTTTTTGAGTAACATATTTTACTATGATGTATTTCAGTGGAAAATTCTCCTGTCTCACCTGCCTCAGTGGCTAAGATGTATTTTGTCAAAAAGCAATGGAATAGAAATCCAAATGATCTTTGTTTTAACATACTGATCACCTGCTACATAATTCTACTTCAAAATACATTTTGAAATGTCAACCTCTTCTAGATATACTGATAGAACCAGCACACTATCATTCAACAAAGCGTTATAGCTATTTTGAGGCATCTACACATGGTAAATTTTCCCTCTTTCAGTTTTTTTTTTGTGTGTGTGTGTGTATGCTTGTTTGTTTGTTTGCTTGTTTGTTTTCATTCATAAGACTTGCCTCACCAATTTTCTTACTCACATTAATTCGTATATGTCCCAACACAGTCACTCAGTTCATGTTCCAATGAATGAAACAGCTCAAATCTAGGGGAAAGAGCAGCATTGTCATTACGGGGAAAAGAAAATGGTCTCAGCTATTAATAAGCTTTGGTCAGGGTATAAGAGCTGATGAAAAGTTTACCTCTTGAATTGATAGTTTCTCTTTTCAAACAGACATGCACAGCTGACAAATGAATGGATCATGATTGTATGTATGACAGCATTTACCTGCCTGTCTCTGTCCTTCACTGAAAGCTGTAAATCCAAAGGGCAGTAATAAATTTGTTTCCCTCACTGTTCATTACTTCTCCCCAGACTCCTGCACCTGAGAGTGTGCAGTGTCTTGTTCCACCCAGACTTTTGGATGCAGTGTCCTGGTGTTATCTTCTATCTGTAAACTACAGCTTCTTTCACTGTAGCAGAAATCTTACAACCTTCTGCTCTTAAGTATAAAAGAACAGCTAGAGGCTTTCCCTGCAGGAACTTATGTAGGTAGATGTTTTATTTAACCCACTTCCAAAAGACTCTAGGGAAGATGGGACATCTTCATAAATGGGAAACAGCTTTAGATTTACTCAGATAAATGGAAAGTAATTGTCTCCCACTCTCTGGAAAATTTGTGGTTCTTTCAGTATTTTCTAGGAACCTAGGGGCAACCAGGATATTATGATAGGCTGTCATGTTCTCTGTCCTGTCTTCCCAGATAACCTCATTCACCAAACAGAAAACACACAGAACTTATGCAGGAAACTTGGACAAAACACATTAAACATTTACACTATTTGTCACAATAAATACCAGGCAAAAATATTGCTCAATACATGTTCTGCTTTTGGCTAGTCTTTTCAATATTTTACTTATGCTTCCCACCTATGTTAATCCTGGTGTAGCAGTGTGTTTAAATAAACTTTTCAGGTCACTGAAAATATCTTGGCTCATCTGCAGTTCATATAAAAATGAGGCTTCTTGAACTGCATAAAAAACTGTACTCTCCCTCTCTTAGTGACATAATTTTGTATACCAAAGCAGCACAAGAAAATGTAGACAGCAAGTTGTTTTAAAAAACAACCACCACCTCCAATTCAAATCCCAAATAAATGACTGTATGTAGTTGGAAAAAACTCCCTCCACACCAGAACTGATGCTTCGATATTTGCTCACATAAGCAGACTTGTGCTTCAAATTTTTTATTTTCTTTTAAATTTAAAAATCTTATTTAAAACTGACTTAAACATCTTTTCAAGACATTTTTATATGCATTCTAGTTTTAATTCTGCTTCTGCTGTTCACATTGGTGAGTATGCAATATGACAGGCAGTCTGTGTTCAACATGACTACTCATGGAAGAGGTTAGATCAGTAGATCTCTGTTAGGGGTGGCACAAAATGTTTCTTTATGATACAGCTTCTCTTGGGTAAGGAAGAGTTATGTGAACATTAGCAATGACACACATCTTAGTGTCTCTGCAAGAGAAAACCTAATGGTTCATTCAATTGTATTGGATATGCAGCTAGTCTCTTTGTGAACTGCATCACAACCAGAAACAATAGTACAGGTGTAAAATGTGTTTATATTTTTTAAAATGTATCAGATACAATTTTTGTCTCTTCACAGATGGTTCATCAAATACCCAGTGTCTTAAAACTGGATTTTCTTGTTCTTATTGGAGGAAATTCAAGTTGTATGTGACAGCTAATTATATTTGGGGAATACAGTAATAATTATCATGGACAGATGCAAAGTCTTATATTTCTTGGAGCTAGAATTGAGAGCATTTATAGAAAACAGTTCTCTAAAAAGTTATTGGCAGAAGATTCCAAGCCCAGTAGGAAGATTGTGTCAAGGAGGTGATAACAGGAGGCAGGTAACAGATTTCTCACATCTTCACCTCCCTTGATAATGTTTGCAGTGGCTCATCACAGGTAACTGATGTTAATTTATTCAAGCACACCTGTACAAGGGCCGGAAGTCAGGTAACCAGACAAAAAGTATCTCTCTGCTTTTTCCATACAGCTACCCAGAGGCCCATATCTGCACAAATTTAGTTCTGGAAACATCAGCAGGTTTTAATAAACCACCTACAGATGTCTTGCTCCATACAAATCAAGGAGTTTACGTTTCTAAATCTGGACTGATTTAACTTGCAATCAAATGGCATGATCACACTTGGCATCAATAGTTGCCTCATATTTATTTATAAGTCACCCTGAGCAGATATTATTTTGTTTTAAAATTTATTCATGGGGCTCAATTACCTTTCCCATCTTGTGGAACACACACACACATGCACGCACACACACATGCATGTGCATATGCAATGCTCAGTTTTTGAGAAAACTTAAACCTAAATGACAAACCTGAGTAATGAATAGTCCTACTTAAGTAGCAGACAGACAAAATAAAAAGTTTTGGTTTGTTCTTCTGAACAGGTACATTGAGAATTAATTTATTTTCCATACTTTGAGAGAAAGGAAAACATAGTCACCTATTGTTATTAATGTTGTATCCTAGCTTAAACCCCTTATTTAAACTGATTTTAATAGTGTCAATATTGATGTGCAATGGGGATTTAGCATGCATTAAGTCCAGCTGAGAAGATGAGATGGCTCTATTTCTCCTCCAAAAAAAAAAGTTTCTCAGCAAGATCTAATGAACCTACCACCAGTTTCATCACTGGTTTTGACCGTAAAATTCTTGGCTCTCATAGGTGAGAGACCAAAATGAAGCCAACCACTCTAAGTTGCACCTTTCAGACCTTTACTTCAGACTTAGATGAAACTCTGGCATTGCTGTCCCCTTTGGTCAGGAAATAATCCTTCCCTCTTCCCATCCACAAGTGCCATCCACTGTTCAGGATCATTCTCTGAGCAGCTGTACCCTGTGCTGACTTCAAGGATTATCTACACCCATCTCTTTGTAAGGAAAACTCAGTGTGTGCTGGGATAAAACTCATACATGAGGCTGGGAAAGAGATCCCAGGGGAATCTGACTGTGGCCACTGGCCCTTTCTTCTCACTTGCAGGCAAGATCTTCTCTGACTCCAGAGAGAATTCAATCCACAATGGCAAATCATTCCATTCAAATGGTCAGTCCTCAAGGGACTGTATCTTCTTCCCATCTCTTTTCCGTTTAAAAAGTTGCTTGAAAAGATGTCTTTCCACTCAAAAGGAGGCTTATGACATTGTTTCTAACAAAATTTTTAATATTGTCTCTTTTCCTATTTATTGTCCATTGTCTTTTTGCAACAAGACTTAGCCTGAACATCATGTCTTCAGAAGAAAGGACATCTGAAGTAAATACAGGAACAGAAATGGATGAACAGCTATTCAGGAAGTGGTTGCTGAAGTATGGAAGAAAAAGTGGTTTACTCAAGTCTAGTGCTTCCAGGTAAAGAAGTCAGAAAGACTACTCTGAGGAAAAGACCAAAAAATCTAGGCATTAGGGGTGATATAATGAGTGATGCTACTTGTAACTCAAAAGAATGATGAAAATAGGTGCTTTTAAAAATATCTAGGCTAAACAGAGCTTGACTATTTGAAGACAATACTGTTTAATTTTTAGAAGGGATAACAGAATTTCTGGGTCTTTGACAGTAAGGAAAAGAAGTCTTACTTTGCTTCCCTTTCTCCTGAATTGAAAAAAAAAAAAACACATGCAAAGTGGGACTCTAAAATCTTCTGGTGATCTTGACCATAATTTGCAAAGATTAGCACTGGTTAAAAAAAAGTGGATATTCCAACACTGCAGGCAGAAGGATATTTATGCATGTGTTGACCTTGGCAGGAATGATGCAGGAATGATAAAGATAGATTTGGTCAACCTTAGCACAAATCGCTACATTATGCTTTCTGCAAAGGCAGGGTTTGCAGCTCTGACACAGATAAAACCCCTCCGTTGTCCAAGCAGCACTGCTTTTTCTCCTGATGTGATATGCTACCTCTGGTAACAAGCAGTCTGTATCACAATTCCTGCTTTCCAAAGCCCCTTTTACAGCAGCTCCACCCGCTGTAAACAATTTGGGGGTTTGTGTATGTACAGGGGGGAATATTTGATTAACCTTTGATTAACTAGAGTTGCATTGGTAAAGGACTTCAGACAAATCAGATGCCTCTAAAGGAAACAAAAATAATCAGCCAATGTTATCTATCTCCACTTAAACTTGTATTTTATTATAGAACATAGCTGGAGTTGTGAGTTTTAGATATCTAACTAGTTATAGTGGGATTAACAATGCAACTAATATAATGCTAGTCATAGGCTTCATAAATGACAAAAAAAAAAAAGGATAAAAACTTCACAAGACTGTAAGCTATGGAATAGCTAGAACTCTGATTTCATTACAGATATAGTACTGGAAGTACTGAAAAAAAATTCATTTTAATTTTTAAAGCAAAGACACTCCAGCTAATCAAAGATTATATGACTCATAGCACAAGCAAATCACAGAGACTTTTGTAATGAGTGCAAAATGGGACACAAATCCATTTCAAATATTATCCATGAGTTATTATTGTGTGCTGTAGGTAGCTAACTCTTATTTCTCATACAGCAACTGTTAGCAAAACACTCCTGAGTTTTTAAGTGAAATTGATTTAAGAGGCCGGAAGAAGTTCTCACTTTGCAATCCTATTAATCTAATTATCTAGTTATCTTTTTGGTGGTCTCCATAATCTGAAAAGCTGACAACTGCATATACTCCCTCTTAAGAAAAAAAAAAGAGAGAAATATATATATTCAAAAGGATGATGAGAAAAAAATCTAAAACAAATTTAATGGAAAAATTTTGAGGATAATTAAACAGATTGCAATAGACCCCCAAACGAACAAACAAACAAAACAAAGAAGTAAACAAACAAAAAATCACTCCCACAACAAAAACAAAAATACCCAACCCAAAAGCCCCCTAAAAAAGGGGGCAGGGGGAGAGAATACATTGATTTAATTTTTACTTCCTAGGTTTTTTTTTAACAAAACTGTCAGTTTTTGGCCAAAGTATTAGAAAATGTTACTTAAATCTTTCATTTGCCTTCTTTGACATACTGTACATATGCTTTCATTTCTGCACATTTCTAGACGTTGCACTTCTAGATAAAAATGGATAGCCCAGGGAAGTTTTGTATATGTTTCTTGCTCAAGTATCTAAAAGAATTATCATGAACCATGAGAGAATTTCCTGGTTCTTTAATGGCATTTCCTGACTACTGTTATGAATTAAAACTGATACACAACTAATAAAAACTAGTAGGGCACACAAATTGTACCACGCATGCTCAGTTTTGAGGAAACTTAAACCTAAAAGACAAACCTGAGTAATGAATAATCCTACTTAAATAGCAGACAGACAAAATTAAAAGTTTTGTCTTTGAATTTTTGCATTACCTTTGAATTTTTTGAATTACAGAACCATTAAAGAATATAATATGCAAAAAAAAGTCTTTTGTCCCAGGTGCAGCACATACCTGAATCATATTCTGAATGTTACTAATGGAATGATGTAAGAAGAGGGCCTTGTCCATTACACAAGTCAAAATGATATGCAAATAATAATTTTATCTTTAAATTAGCAGCCTGCAATTTAAGACACTAAATCATTTTTTTATTTCATGTTTCTTCCAATAAGCTTAATAGTAGTATCCTATGTATATCACAAAAAAATTCAAAATGTGCCCTATATACAGGTTCTTGTCTTGGAAAAATTTTATGCATGTCATCACAGTCACTCTTAGAATATCTAAAACTTTACTATGCTAACTTTATTACTACCTTGATCTTTCAATGTATTACAGTTGAAATTTAATACACTGCATAAAGTTCCACATCCTAAAGCTAATCAACTCTTGTATCACATGCTCAATTCAAAGCTGTTTTGTGGAGTACATGACTGATTTTTCATAATTCATTTAAGGAAATAGACTGACTAAACCAAATTCTTGACTAACAAAGATTATGATTTCAGGAACTGAAAGGGGTTTCACAAATCTAAGCTTAGCATAGATTTTTGCCACTGATTCAAATACTTCCCTTGTCAAATTCAAGACTCATAAAACTTATCAGCACACAGCATGAAATTGAGTCTTAATTTAGATCTACCTGCTTTGTATCCAGTAGTTTAACCTACTGAAATGCAAGCTTCCTAGATTGTGCCTCTTAGGTGTTTTGAACTTGTATTCTTATATTTGTTCATATTTTTCTGTTTAATGGATTTCATAAACGATAAGAGAAGACATGAGATATTTAGGGATGGTATTCTTCATCAAAATAGTGAATTTTGGCTCCTCAGTATCCTTAACACTAACTTGCTTTCATTTTAAAGGATGAGAAACATTCCCTTTCAAACACATCAATTTCAATGAAAAAAAAAACAAAAACAAATCAGGAGCTGTGTATGAAATGTATAGCTAGTTTTAATTTCCTTCCTGTGTCTGCTGAATTTTTACAGCCTAATGAAAAAATATGAAATGTAAGTAAAAGAAAAGAGGTGACCCAATTTCGCCATTACTCCATGAACCGGAGAGATTTTGTTATGTGACAGTATGATTATCAAATGAGAGAGTTGTTATCCACAAGTATGAAATACCTGTGTTATCCTAGCACTTTGACAAATTCCAATTGTATTACATTCTCCTCAGGAATCAAAAAGAACAGTCTATAAAAATCCCAACCAAAAAACCTCCAAAACAAAACAACAAAACAACAAACCCTAAACCAAAGAGTTTATGAACCAGCTGCTTCTGTTTAAGCCCAACTGCTTTTGTATTGATGCAGCATAGCTCAGGCATGCTGTCATCTGAAGGGCCAGCAGAATATACCCTAATTGATCTTAAAAATATGTAGGGGAGTCTTTTCTCTCTGAATGAGCATAAGTTCCACTGGTGGAGAAGGCAGTTGCTCACAGGCAGAAAATAGTAATGTAATCTTAATTGCCATAGTGGATAGAGATGTGTGTAGGTTCTACTAAAGAAACAGACAATGATTTTCTTAATTCTTAATATTTACTTGTTCTCACTACAACATAGCGCCTAGTTTTAAAACTTAAAAATAGTAAAGAACAACCTTCTAACGCTTCTTGTTTGCTTTTGTATGACCCTATGAGGATGGAAATAACTGCAGTCCTTTGTTACCTATCTCCATCTTTTCATTAAACCACCCATCCACCTTCGCCCTCCTTCCCAGTTCTATGGTTTGATATGCATGCAATGGAGATATTTATATTGTATATAATTTACTATATTTACTTCTAATAAAAATTTTCTTGTTTTAAATGTTACAGAAAGGAAAATAAATGTAATGAGGGCTGTAGCTTATAAACAGAAGTACAATACACATGTTCACAGGAATATAGAAAGTATAATGACATTTATTATCTAGGCAGTCACTTAAGACGATGGCCCAATATATACCATTCTGAATGCCAAGGAACAATGAAAATCTTAAAGTGATAAATCTCTTTCAATGTCATGGGAACACAATTGTCACTTGTCATTACTGTGCATCTCTCTATTTCTTCATATAGCCTAAACTGCCTATTCTTCCATAATTCAACACATTTAATAATGCAGAAAATCAATTAATATTTACTGACCTGTCTCTGCTTCTCCGTGATGGGAACGCGGCGTTACAGCCAGCCACTGTGCAGACATGCATCTCTTTTAAATGAACATTTCGGTAGTGAAGCTTCACACTGTAGGAACTCTTGAAACTTTTCTTGCAAACATAGCAGATCTTGGGGTCTGGACTGGAGCACATTTCACCTTCTGGCGAGAACTTCTGAGGGCTGCTGTAGTTGAATGTAGAAGCAAAACTTTCATGAAGAGCAGCCATACTGGCACTGCCTCCGTTGTACAGTCCATATTGGCTCATATAGAACATATCATATGTAGGGTCTGTATACTCTTCCTTCACCTTAATGACATCCTGGTTGGAAGAGTCATTGTGGTTTTCATCAGGTCGGTCACTGTGCATCATAGATTTTTCACCAGGCTCGTGGAGGCGATCATCGCTTTCCAGGGATTCTTCACACAATTTGGGCTCTGATGACTCTGACTCATTTTCATAGTCTCTCTCATGCTCCTGGTCTTCTGATGTCATGCTGTCTGCCCTTCTTATGTCTGGTCTGGACATACATCTGCCTCTATCACTTTTGGAAAAGTCTTTAACAGACAGGCCTGGGCTCATTTCCTCCTGAGAATGGCAGTGATTGTCATGACCAATGTCATTCACCATTGCGCTCCTGTCATTCACCTCTTCGTCTTCATCATCAAACTCATCAGCAGTGTCAATAACTTCCTTTTCAATTTTTACTGGCATGCTTGACTTCCTTGGCTTCTTCTTGGGGGCAAGATCTGCATTGGGCTCTGGGGTGGGCACCAACACTGAAGGTACCGATGACTCTGAAGGAGGAGGGGGATGCTGCTCCATGCCACTCACAGCTGGTATTATGGGACTGGTCGGGAGTGAGGTTGGAGGACTCACCATCTCTCCAGGAGTAAGTAAATTTCTGTAAAACGGAGGAACAGGTTGGACAGTCTTTAAAGCCGGGAAGACCAGCTGACTGGGAAGAGGGTTCTGTAGTACTGGGTCTAGAGGGGGAGTGGTAAACCCCATCGGTGGACGCCCAGGGCTTGTTAAAGTTAGGCCGGACTTTGTACTTGCTATGACAGGAGTGGCAGCACCTGATGTAGCACGAATTAGATCTTTGTCACGGTTATTCCTTAGCATAGGCATGTGGAGGCGGGGATTTGGGTTAGCACTGTGGCGATTGCGGCTTCTGAGAGAGCTGAAGACCATATTGCAGCCTTCAATAGTGCATCGATGCTTGATTTTCAGGTGCACAGCATTGTAGTGGATTTTAAGAGTACCTTTGTCGTAAAAAGTTTTGCCACATGCATTGCAAAACACTCTTCCTTTCCTGGAGGCTGACCCCATTCTCCTCATTCTGTGAATTCGGAATGAGCTTTTTGTGTGCTCCGTTTTCGATAAATCATTAACTGGTGTAGGTGTTTGAACAGGAGAGACACAGGCTGGCTCAGTTTTGGGCTCCACATTTGTGATGCTGGTCAAAGCATTCCTGCTGGATGCTTGCTCATTCTTGAAAGGTGTAGGGGAAACTTCAGATTCACTGCTCTCATTATATTCATTTTGGGTTGTAAGGCTTGGTTCACGGAGCCTCATTGCTGGCTGTTCCAGCAGGAGGCCATTTGGAGGCAGCCCCAGAAGCGGAGCAGAGACTGGATTTATGTATTGGAATGGAAGCAGGAATGCAAGGCTGTTCGGGATGTTTTCAAAATGATGAATGCTGGAAGGGTTGCTATTCTCCAGGTGAGCAAGGAGACTTGGGCTCCTGGTGCGATTATTGCTTTCAATAAAAGTCCTTATATCTGAATCTGTCTTTGAAGATGGCACAGCCACAGCCTGCCCTTCTTTTTCTTGAATTGCCATCAGCTCCACGATAGATTTCGTTTCTCCAAATCTCAGGAACTGCTGAAGGGTAATGATCTCTTCTTCCCTGGACATGATGGCCCAGCGGTCCAGCACCTTGCCTGCAGCATCCTAGAGGCCATATCAAAGAAACAACAAAGACAAAACACAAAGAAAAGCTTATTGATTCTGCATAATTATTGAAGAAGGTGCTCTGCAGCCTGAACATGAAACACTAAGCTCAAAAAACAAGATGCAAACAGTGTTAATAGAACTTGACCAAACAACACAAACTTTCCATCCATGCAAATACTGTAATTAGAGTCACAGTTTGAAAACCAGATTGAGTTTAACAGTGTCAGAGTACTGTTAGACCCTGGGACTCTGTGATCTAAAATGCTTTCAGTACTTTTATTTTAAAAACAGTGATCTCTGTAGAATGCTACTGTTAGAATAAATTAGTAACACATGAACTGTTGTGCACACCACTCTAAAATACAGAAAATTGTACCTTGATCATTATTAAATGGTAACACTATTAGGAAGAGCTAGATTAATACAATTGATAGAGTTGCTCCTTAAATATGAGCAGATATAAGACTGAACCATTTCATAAGAAACTTTGATGCAAGTGAAAATGTCTTGGAAACAGCACTTAACACTAGCACCTTAATGCCTTTTTTCCTGGACTATTACTGCCAATTGATTGGTTGCAAACTTGCAACCTTGGTATGGTTTAGACTTGAAAGATTACTTTTTTTGTGACCTTCTTATAAATGACAGTTAAAAGTAAGTAAAAAAGTAAGGATCTGATGGATGTAAATAGCATAAATGTGTAAAAATGTTGTCTCTTAACATTGCCTTCTGATAGCAAGGGAAAAATCCAGAGAGAATACACATCAGTAATCACAAGACTATCTGTTGTTAAATATACATTAAAAAGCATTTCACACTTTCATTTTTGCTAGTAAGCATGAGATTTGCCTGAAGGTAGGACTTAAAAATTCTGCAATGTAATGTCAGGCAATCCATTCAAGCAAGTATTGATAAAAACATATTAAAATACTTATATAATGAACACATCATTTTATTGGCATCTTTCCTTTTGGGCAAATGCTGGACATAAAATTAGCACAGTAACTATAACCAACAAGAAATGTGGAAGACCATCAGACCAGAATTATTCCAATGCTTCCTCATGCATTAGACAGTTTGAAAGCCTTAGAAGACACACCACCATACTGCCTCTGATATTTTTACATCTTGAATCTCAGGTTCAGAATCTTACCTGAAGACTTTGGATTACACACTGCTGCAAAAATCATTAACTCTTGTTTGATTATGAAGTCTGAAGTACCTTTCCTCCCCTCCAGTCCCTTCACCCCCTGGATTTATTTTTTTATTTATTAAATTAATTAATTATTTTCAGTCTTCAGGTGATTGATGCTTCTCTTCCCTCAGATTTCCTAGAGTCCAAAAATATAATTTTGCAATGTCAAATAATAAAGCATGTATTTAATTGATTAGAGTTGGTTTTATTATTTCAGTTTGAAAATGTTCAGTTCAGTTCACCTCTCTGGCTGATGTATGTTTCAGTACCTTAGAAATAACTACAAAATCTTTATAAATGCTACACACATGAACTTTTACAGTCAAACGCTGAAAGACAGTAAAACCCTCAACAGCAATTAACTTGGAAAATCTTACCCAGTTAACCCAGACGGAAAGCCCCAAAACCCATCTATGTGTAGAAAATGTTCATTCTGTATTTATGGTGATGAACAAAACATCATGATGCAGATGCTGGTTTTCGTTTGCCGCATTAGTATGGAAACGTGTTCACCTTTGAACACCGCTAAGCACAGTGGACATGTCTGATTTCTATGTCCTTACAGTTCTTGATGTAGCAGTATTTTACAGGCAGCCAGTACTATCCAACAGAAATCACCTGGAACATCAAATATCACCGCCAACAAGAAAAATAAGTGAAACAAAACCAAACCTAAATAAGGTGAGGGGTGGGAGGAAAAAACCACCAATGCCATAAAAAAATTAAAGGACAGGTTCATATTTTAAAGCTCCAAAATTATATTTGCTTTTTCCCACCTAAATAACTTTAGCTACTTTCCCCTTGGGTAAGATCTAAAGTTTCTTACAACTAATTCAACAACTTCCAACCAACCATAGCAGTTCAACATATGGGTAATTCCTACAAGGAGCTGCAAAACCAGATTTGAATCAGATTTTGATCTCCAGGCCTTCACTGTCATATCTGACTTCATCTATCTGCACACATTTCCCATCCCAAATGACAAATATTAATTCCTTCTAACTGTAACTCCCATAGTTTAAAGAAGGAAATAACATTTGTCTAATTTACAGTGCTTACCTGCATTGAATTAGGATTCCTGTCTGCCAGCGGCGGCAGGCTGCTTTGTAATGTACTACTGCCACATTTTATGTTGGTTTTGTTTTCATTTGTAAATCAAGCTTATATAACAGATGGATGCTTTACAAAAACCGATATATAAGTAATTAAAAGTTAATCACAGTTAGCACAACAATAACTCATGAGAATAGTAGGTAGAGATCCTGTAACAGACTCCCACACGTAAGGAGAAGGTGGTGTCACACAGTCCCTCCCTGATGGCAGCTCTCTGCCAGCTCTCTGCATACACAGAACAGGCAGGCAAGCCTATAAATGCAGGGGTTCCCTTTGTGCTTTCAGGGAATTACTCCACATCTTCACTGCCCAAAGCTGGCACTTAGCTAGATGAGTTACCTCTTGATGAGACACCATCACCCTTCATTTCACTTTGTTTAAGAATTTACAAGGAGGAGCACCAGACCTTCAGCAGCTGCTCAGTCCCACTGATCAGAGAAACTGGCAGTCAAGGGTGTGACAGTCATGGGGGTACCCTTGCTGTCACAGAAAAAGCATGGAATGAGCAAGTTGCTCTTAAATACTCCTTGTCTACTCCTACTAGCTATATCAAGCTTTATCTTTTTAATTTTCAGCAAGAAGTTTTCTGGCCTTTTTTACCCAGCAAAAACAGAGAGAAATATGCAGATGCCTGTATTTCATAAAACCCTCACTGCTTATGGATACTGTCTAGCATATGCTTCAATATTTACACAGTGAAAACTTTCCATAAATCATTGTAAGCATGTATTATGCAAAACTAGATAAAGAGTGAATAGGAATGTCATTTTTTGATAAAACTTAAAATTAACAAAAAAAAACCCCTAACCATTATCCCATTTGAATTTAGCTATAACTAGCTAGGGATCTTTCTGTATATGGTAATACTTGATTAGAGGTTCAAGTCCTTTCTTACATGTAATCGATTTCTTGTTTCTTACAATCTCTCATGCTAAATTTTCTCCCCTAAGCCATTAAAGCATATCAACATTTAAATACTTCATGACAAAAGGTTCCAATTTATATTACTTTTTTCAGCTCACAACTGATTAAGCCAAGCCTCCAGTGACAATGTGTACAAGGAACTCAGTGAGTACCGAGATATCACTGCATGCATACAGCTCTAAGTCAGGCAGGAGACAAGTAAGCCAAATCTGTACAGCATACACTAATGTTCTTCCTACTTGTCCAAACAGCCTTGCTTTGATTTTTAATTTAATACATTTGATTTTGTTTTATTTATTTATTTATCTATTAAATTGTATTTTACTGTGTAGATCTCTTTCTCACCATTTCAGTGGGAGAAAATCTTTTAATCTTTAAACTATATTAAACTGACCTCCAAAGATCCAGGGCATAATCCACAACCTTTTCTAACTCTAACCACATACCCAAGCCTATTTGAATAAACAGATCCACATACACAAATGCAACATTAGATCTGTAAAGTAATGCCATGGTTTATCACCCTGAACCTGCCTCCTCAAGTTTGGTGACAATATGTTAGGAAGAAAGGTGTGTGTCAGGATATGATAGGGTATATTTTGGCATAGACTTCTGTGTCTAGAAGAACACATGGTGGGATCAAGATGATTATCTTGAATGACACAAACTACAAGAGAGGATGGACACGAAGATAATTCTAATTTTTAGGAGCTTAACTGGGAAGGGTTGTCAAGGTGAATCTTCTTTTCCTGAAGGCCTTCAGCCTTTAAATCTTTCAACTGAGCTTTAAAACCTCCCAGTTTAAAAACTGCCTATTTAGAAAATAAGGGCAGTCTACACAAGCATACACCATAAACATACACTGTAAACGTGGAACTTCTATTATGAAAACAGTTGTTTTAAATTTAATTTTGTGTGAGAAGCTCCCATGACTGCATTACAGGCAGAAATTTTATATGTTTACACACAGAGAAACACATTGGTGCACAAATGCAACACTGACTTTTTGCAATTCTATGCTATCTTACTGATTCACTTAGAATAGGAAAAAACTGATATATACATCTGACTGGATACACAGTGAGAGATGCCCATACAAGGCTGAGATTAATAGAAAGGTTAAAAAATAAATGGCTTCTAAAACTAGTTTTATGTTCTGGGAGACACTCAAGGATTATTTTCAGGGACTACTGTGATAACTTCTGAGAACCACTCAAAGTTGTTCAGAAAAAAGAAATAATTGCTAGGCTTCATATTTTAGTAAGTTTGCATATGCACCTAAACAGTGGATTTTGATGCATGACAATGAAGTTTCCTTGTTACAAAATATTGCATAAATACATGTTTGATTAAATTATTAGCCTAGCTCAGGGTATAGCCTGAATTTTTCAATTTTTCTTCTAAGGATCTGTGTATTTTCTAGCTGATCTCAAAGAAACATTTTGAATGCAGCTGTAACAGTTGAAAAGCAGACTGAAATATATTAATTTGGTCATACTTTAATTGCACAGGATGGTTTTAATTAGTGTGTAGACAAAAAAAAAAAAAATCCACATTTGTTTCTAATAAAGAAAAGCCTTCATAATTTCCATGATTTAGGGTTTGTTGTTTTTTGTTTGGCTGAATTTCCCAGAAGCATCTCTTTGCCTCACAATTAAATTTCAAGCTGCTACACTCTGGGTAGTCCTACTACTCCTGGGGTAAGAGTTACCAAAACTGTGCAGCACCACACCAACTCACATTAGTACAGATGGGACAGTGTACAACATTTCTAACTCATTTGACTAACTCCCACTGATCTCAGTAGGACCAAAGTAAGCCCTCTATCTAGTTTTCCATGGAAATATACACTCACACAGGCAATCAGATACACATTTTCTTGATAGGATTTTTTACCATGCTGAATCTCCCTCACCTTTGCTCCTGTAAACATGAAGAAAAGATGTGCATACTTGCTCACTGTGATTTCACATGTGCAACTCATATAAGATTTAACACACTAAGTCTGCAAAGAGGCATGGTTGAAATTTTTCCCCTCAGCTGTCACTTTTCATCCACCTCCCACCAGCCTCCCTTCACCAACAGGAACCATATGAAAAAATGAATGCTTAAGTGTCAGCAGTCCTTTCCTTGAGTTATACTGCTGCAGCAGGAACAAACAGTGCAGCACTACTGAGTTCTCAGTCAATAATGGAAATCTTTATCTTTTGACTTCACTGCAGCCTCCATTTTGCTAGAACTGATAGATATTCTTCCCTTCTGGCACTCCCTTTCTCTTACCACTTTTTTGCCTAGCCACAAAGACACAGGGTAGGCATAAGGATATCTCCTGCATGTACAGGAGAAGAGAAGGCGTCTGTGTCTCCCCAGAGTTTCACTGAGAATGACAGTGGCAGTGTGCGTTCAAATGAAGAGTAGCATGAAGGAGACTTTATTTACTTACATACATACATACATACACATACATACACACACATATATATACATACACATCATATATGCTTACTTTGGTGCCAGGTTTGTAACAGTACATGCCTTGGTTCCTCTTTCTTGGCTACATCTCTTTATGCATTTCAGCAGCAAAACACTTTGTGTTTTCATCAAAAGGACCCCCAAAGACCTTTGCAAACTTTATGAACTGATATTGTAGACACTGGGGCAAATCTGGCTGCACTTTAAATCAAGAATAATTGCACCATAAACCTGGAGTAATTCCACAGACCATGCTGGAAAGTAATTTTGACCTAACTTAGCCCTGAAACAGTATGTGGAGCCAAATCTGTGTGAATACATAATGGGGGCGTACCACCATGGTGGAGCACAGCAGCTGTGTAACAACGCACAGGAGCACTGCTCAACGGTTTTGGAGTGAAAGTGAGGAACACCATGTCCTGCTGAAACTGCAGATGAAACATAAGGCAGTGGAATGCAATAACCGCAGGGGAAACCTGGCCAGGACACCGCCGTTAACCACCCACACTCTCACTTAATGGCCTTCAGGGTCCTTATTGACCAAAAGTATGCAGGTCTTCTGTTTCATATCTTATCCCAAAGACGCATGCCAGGAGTGCAGATCCCTCCCTGCACAAGCAACCTGCTGGGGTGCTGGTTCTGGACTAAGCTGCCTGGAATGGTATGAAAACACCAGATCCTGAACACCTGATTCCTTTTAGGGACTGAGCTTACTCACAGTGTACCCCAATCCCAGGATGCCTTTTCATTTTTTGGGTTCATCAACCTTAAAATGCTCTTGAAATCATTGCCCTGAAAGAGGATGAGACTCATTTGCCAGCTGTAAACTAGCCACATGGACTGGGGGTATTGTCTCTTAGTGATTCCAGAAAAACCCAGTAATTTGAACTCTTTCCCCTCTTCATTCACCTCTGCAACTCCAGTGAAATTATTAGGATGCAAGGACACTAGTTTTAAATGCTTTCTCTGATTTTCAAAACATACTGTTTGACTTGTGATAAAATATTCTCTTTGTTATGGATGATTATGGACCAGATAATATTTATATATGTATAATTCACAAGACAGGGAGTATTTTTTTTTCCTGAGTAACACTGCACACAGTATTTTTATTTTTAAAATTATAATAGATCACAGTGGGGCTACAATGTATTTAATCACAACAGCTTGAGCTTTATTAAATCATAGTAAATACATCAAGTCTCTTTATATTTGGTTGCCAGACAACTTTTTTTCACAGCAGATGTCTGTCCATACTTAGAGGAAAAAAATCTAAGCACAACCAGAGTCTGATACTCTTCTTGCATTTACTAGTTTTCACAGTGGTAAAACTGCTGTGGTTTAACCCCAGCTGCCCCACACAACACCACACAGCTGCTCACTCACTATTCCCTCTGTGAGTGAATAAAATAAAACATACTAATATTACTGGAAATGAAAAGGAAACAGGAATAAAACCCAAGAGGAAGAAGTGATCCACAATACAATTTCTCCCTGCCTGCTGCCTGATACCCAGACTGTCCCCAGGCAGGGACTGCCCCTCCCAGCCTACTTCCCCAATTTATATATTGGGCATGATGTTCAAGGGTATGGAATGTAACTTTGGCCAGTTCAGGCCACCTGTCCTGGCCATGCTCCCTCACAGCTTCTTGGGCACCTGGTTGCTGGCAGTGCACTGAGAAAGCTTTTGGTTTAGGGTACGCACTACTTAGCAACAAATAGAAATCACTGTTGTTCAAAAGATTCTCCTCCTAAATCCAAAAAAGATCACTGCACCAGTACTAAGACAGTTAACTCTATCCCAGCCAAAGTCAAGACAAGGTACTGTGATGTCAACAACATTTGCTTTGATTTACAGCTGTTGTGTTGATGACAAGTGTTAAAAGGCAGAAGATCCCACTATGTGATGACAGAAGAACTCCTGTTAGCATGGATATAAATTGACACTTTGAGCTTTAAGAAGATCCAAAGCAATTTTTTAGCAGTTCTCCTAATCTCATTTATTTTGAAGAACCAGGGACATTTCCCAAGTATTTTGTCCTTCTAACCCCAAGAACTGCAAAAATTTCCAAATGCCAACATTTATTCCCTTTACCATCTGTTCTGGTTGCGATGTCCAAAAGACTTCTGTAAATGGGAAACTAATGTGAGGTGAATATAGATACTTTATGAAATCTGCTCAAAATATTAAAATACTTTTAATGCACAATAAGAGTAAGCATTTGTTCTCAACATTCTTGAATTATTGAGTTGTTTATTTAAATTTCTTAAATGGCTTTGGAGTCCATAACTTTGGACCCAAAGTACAAAGAGTATTTTGATGCCTTTGCTTCTCTACAACTTGCTAGAGTGGAAAATTCATTGAAGTATCTGAAGAAGCTTTGCCACTAATTTGTGGCAAGTAACAGCGTGTTTGTCCTTAGGCCAACATGGCTACTAGAGGTAATTAAATCACCAAGCACATGGTGTATGTGTGTAAAATTTAGAGTGCATGAGGTGCCACGGGCACTTTTCAGATACCATGTAAACAGAGACACGAACATGGCAAGCCACTGAAATAATTTCAGCTACAAAATTATTTTAGAACACAGTTTTGCATGTAAATGCATTGGAAAGAATCATCATTCATATAACAATAGCATATGTAATACTGATTGATTTTAATTCTCACTTTCTACAATTTTTGCATATATATTTGACCATTTTGGTATGGTATATAAAAAATTTTGCCTTGATACTATCAGTCACTAAAAATCACTTGTGTTTTTACTTTTTGCAAAACTCATTGAGAAGTAAAATTATATTTTCTCTGGTTTTCTGTGCTCTGGCAGTCTTTCAGTAAGTGTACTAAGCACTCTCCTAGCCTCAGTTTCACTAACACTGAAAGAATGACACATAGTTTTTATGAGAAACAGGAAATATTCACAAAGAGCACTCATAAGGTATTGTATTTGCAATACACACAGCCACAAGAGACACCCAGCCTCTTTTCAGCTGAGACTTTTCCCAGTGAGCTATGTGATAATATAAACAAATCGTGTCTGATATTCTTGCTCTACTAACATAGACTGCACCAAATGCACAGCAAGAAATCTAACCAGTCAAGTCAAATCAAATTATCAGTCAGTCCTTTCCTCACTTTAAATATAAACTGACTAAAGCCAAAACCCTAACTGGAAAACATAACCAAGAAAGTTGAATCTTTCTGGGCTTGTCAATAAAACTTCCAGCTAAATCAGTAAGAAATTTGCCTAACCAGGAGCATTGCAAGGAATTGAGAAGTTGTCCAAGGCCATAAACACTGGAATGAAAGTGCCAATGAGTTATACTCATAAACTGGATTTCATTACATGCTTGGTTTTCTGATTGAACCCAAATTGTGTCTCAATAAGGGGATTCAGCTGTACTATATGCAGGATATATGAATGGCAGCAGAATCAGGAGATTGATTTCCATCTTTACTATTCATTAGGGGACTATGCATTATTACTTGCAATATATACTACAAGACCTTAATGAGGCTTTTTCTCTTTTATTGCTTACCGAAAAAATTTACACCAATAAAACACAGGTGCATCATAGGTGACAATGTGATGCAAAAGGGAGGCAGCAGGGTGCAAAGTGACAACAAAACGGCAAAGGTCACTGGAATATAAAAGGGCATGAAGCGAGCTATCAGTTTGAACCTATTAGAGGCAGTGAAATGCAAGAGAAAGTGGGGAAATTATATTACAGTGTACAAAGTAATAATAACTGTGCCTTCATGTCTTAATACCCTCTTGTCCCAGCAGTCCTGACTTTCTAGGCAGCCCACTTCTCCACATTAACAGTAGTCATTTGGAGAGCAGCAAACGTGCCATTAGAAGCACTTTTACAAGTGTATATTCATCCACCAATTAGCTTAATGTGGCTGCTTTCTGCATATTTTCTATCCAGGCTTGCACAAATCTTATTAATATTTCCCCCTAGCGCTTTGACAGATTACCTTGTCATTATGCATCCTGGAGCCTTTTAAACAATATGGGTAAACTACTGTTTGCGAGGTTAATGACAATTATCCCCTAATTACTGCATAAGTCACTCAGTCCACTTTATCTCATAGGCAGGGTTCTGCTCTGTGTATCTGCCATTGTGTCACTGTAAATGAATCTTGTATAGCTATGTTTATCTGTTGTTGCCTTGTAAATTACACTGACAGAAGAATGAACAAATTACTGTGTATCATCACTTAAATACAGCTTCTGATAAAAAAAATGTCCCACAAGCATAGCACTTGAATTTTACCCTGATCACAATTAGTAAACACATATTGAATGTTTTGGGAGATATATTAAGACATGGATGGGACACTGCGGTGGAAGGTTCTGTAGTGCTAAGTCTAAAAGCACTAAAACAGAAGAACTATGGAAAGCTACACTAGTAGTAATTTGATGATTATCTCCTGAGAACTCTTCTGTTAATTTAACAGTTGATAGATGAGCCTGTGATGTTTTTCAAACAATCTCATATTCAGGGCTGTGCTGAATTACACAATTTCTATTTCTATTGTTTCTGACCACAGCCACATGGGATACTTTTTTAGCTGAAAAATCCAAATAAATTTGGAAGAGAAGTAGCATTCATAAAACCACAAACAATGCTAATTTAATGCATGCATTTCAGAACAATATCTGCATCAGGAAAGGAATGGAGAGTTGGCAAATACCAACTTCCTTGTATATTCCATTTGTCTGAGGCAACTTTGATGACACAGTTAAGAGTACTCTATTGGTAGGACATTGCTGTGATCGGTATGTTCCTCTCTGAGAAAGAAGGTTGAACTCGTTATTGCGCTTGATCCCTTCTCTAATTAAAGACATCTCAATGTCTTCAACCAGAAGTGCCTACATAGTGAGTGCTCAGAGATAAAATTAGCCTATGGTGAAGAACATTAAAACAGGAGCTACTTTTAAAAATAATGCCTCTTCCTATATTGGTCTTGGGAGGGTACCCTATTCATAGTCTTAGGAAACACAGTCCTTTGCAAACAGTACAATAAAGATTAGGCAGCTCCACTCTGTCTTTGGAAGGTCCCTCCTTGAGTCAGAGAAAGCCTTTTAGTGCTGGCTTGTATTGCTGGCAAACGTGGTAATTGCACAGTGTTAGTAATGAGATTACACATTATACATTTTATCATATTTGGGGATACACTTTATGCACTTATACAACACAGCCACAAATAGCATAATGCTACAATTTTTGAAATTTGAAATTTATATGAGATTTGAAATTTATTTGTGATTTTGCCTTATATTTTGTATAGCTCCTCCTGTAGTAAACCTTGTCATTCTACACATGCACTAAAATATCCCCAGCACCAGCTCCTGACCAATGTGGTACAAAAAAAAAATCTGAAGTAAGGAAGACAACATGGAAATTGGAGCAGAATTATGATTCCTGAATGGTAGCAATATAAGATATTTTAAGCCACTTTACATGAAAAAGAAAATGTCAGAGCTCTCCAAATATGGTGATTATTTACTGCAATTCAGGAGGTTATACCAACACTGAAAACGCTTTTATCAATGTAAAGTGTAAATTCCTTTTGTTGTATTATGATAGTGTCACATCCAGAAAGAATGGGCAGACTGAAATGTAGCAAAATTACTGATATTACAGGAAATCACTGCGGTTTGAATGGAACAGAGACGAGGGCGGCACCTTTGACCATGCTCTCAATATAACTTGGAAGAAAAAGCTGTAGTGAAATGGTAAGAAAATGTAACAGCCATCACTGCCAGGGACAACTGAAAAGACTGATCGATTTTGAGTAAGCACTACCTCAAGGGTTTTGGTCCCACTAGGATTGATCTTTGTGTCTCTCCTGTGCTCAGTCAATGCAACTTTCAGCAGGGTATCCACTGCAAAAATAAATAAAAGTGCTGTAGTAACCCTCCACCCTCCCTCTAAGTATATTATTTTCTCTCTATGCTGAAGGAAAAAAACCCAAAACAATAATGTGGTAGATGTTAAAGTGCAACACATGGTTTAAAAAAACTTAAGGACACAGAATGCTGTTACTTCCATGTACAATCTTATTTGGAAAAAAAAGTTTCTAAATTATCTATATTTCTCTTTGAATTTTAAGCTGCTTTGGCCTCTGACTTTTGTCAATAGCAGAGAAATTGTCAAAAACATTACTGAAAATCAAAAAGATTATATCAGTTGGTTTTTCTTGTTCATCTAGGTGGGTTACCTTGTCATAAAATGAACTTAATGACACATGTTGACAGTGTGGGTTGAATGGAAGAAAAAGCAAGAGAATGCTAAGTGTTGGAAATAAACAAGCACCATTTGTAGGCCTAACCTCGTATACGTGTAAAACATCTTTTTTCAAAACATAGTGGAAATTCTTACTGAGTGCTGGAGTGCGTCTGGAGAAGGTCAACAGAGTTGGTGAAGGGTGTGGTCTCCCCAGTATGTGAAGTGGCTGAGGGAGCTGGGGTTGTTTGGCCTGGAGAGGAGGAGGCTCAGAGGTGACCTTATCACTCTCCAACTGCCTGGAAGGTTGCAGCCGGGTGGTCTTCTGTCTCTTCTCCCAGACAATCAGGGACAGGACAAAAGGTCATATCCTCAAGCTGCACCAGGGAAGGTTCAGGTGGACAACAGGAGAAAAGGTGTAAGAGGTGTCAGGCATTGGAATGGCCAGGAAAGTGGTAGAGTCACCATACCTGGAAGTGTTCAAGATATAAATGGATCTGGCATTTGATGTGATGTTAACAAAGTGGTGGTGATCAGTCAAAGGTTGGACTTGATGACCTCAGAGGTTTTTCCTAACCAAACTGATTCTTTGATTTTGTGATTCAAAGTAACCTCAGTAAAATTCTATATTGTGAACTTGACCTGTCTCCATGAGTATTCAAAAAACTCTGCCCCACATCAAGGTTAAAAGCAAACTAAGCTACAGAAGAATTGAAGGGAAATGAAGACATAGAAAATGTTACTAGACAATTTCAGTAACATTCACACTCCTTTTTCCAGTGGAGGACGGGGACATGGCTGTAAGGATTCACTTCTATGATAGGTAAGCTTGCATCAGCCAGTGAACACCTTTTCTAGTTCATCCTCTCAGAGAACAACCTTTATTACACTTTGTTGCAATTGTTTCATTCATGCCTATTATTTTCAAGGCTTCCCAAGTGAAATAATTCTCAAATAAAAATACCAATCCCTCTTCCCCAAATGGACATCAATGAACTGTCATTAGAGTACTTCCAGCACAGCAAATTCTAAAGGAAATAACCATGCTCATACCTACAAGTTTCTTTTGATAACTTTACAAGCTGCCCTCTTACCCCAGGGGGCAGACTCTGCCTAATGCAGAAGAGATCCCCTGAACAAAAATATTTGTTGCAAAGCAAATAAAATGAATTATTTTCATTAAAAAAGAGAAGTAGGATACCTTGGCAAAATGCAAGCAGAAAGTTAATTTTAATGCCTTTGGCACATCTACAGCTCTTAGAAATGGCATCCAAAGTCAGTCCAAGTGGGGTTGATAAAGCAGGCTTAGACTTGCCTTTCAACTTTCACTTTTTAATAATAAAAAAATCAATATATGGAGGATTACAAGTCTCTTGGTTTTGATTTTTTATATCAAACCCAAAAGATGACAAGGTTATGGCGGTATATGAAGTTCAGGGCACAGCCATGCTGATGCAAATATTTTATATCCCATTTATTTACTGCATTTTACAGCAAGAGTGAAATAAATTATTAAAATAAAATTAATTCTCTCATACACATATAAACACACACACACACACACACACATATATATATATAAAACACAATCCTGAATATGCATTCTGAAACCCAGAAAATTAACAGATTGCACTTCAGATCTAAAATGTCCATTTTAAAATAAAACAAGGAATAGTCTTTATAGCAACATGCCAACCACTGTAAGCACTTACATGGAGTCAAATGCATCGTAAATTACACTACAGAGTGAAGAGAAAGTACCATGGTGTACAGAAGAACCAAGCAAATATCTCAGCAATCACAGTCTCCCTCAGCTGTTCCTAAGTGATGACAAAGTTTGAAAAGAAATTGTTTAAACAGTTTTGTGAGGGATGTACAATTCTCTGTTTCATTGTTTTCAGGCAGACCAACTGAGCTTGGCTCAAGCATGACAATAACACAGAAGATTTTGTATATTCAGTCCATATTCCTGCAATCTTTAAAAGAGGCAAATGGAAACTGAAGACTACAAGCCAATGTCAATTTTGCCCACATAGGACAATAAGGTTGGACATCTATAGGGATTTGCAAAACTCACAATAAACAGTTATAATTTATAAGCATTTAAAAGCATACCTGTATGTCTTGCACTCCTCTCAGCACTGCATAATTGCTGTTAAGTCATTAGAAATGCAACATCGTATTGTTATGTGATCAACTCCCAGAATTTTTTTCTTAATTTTTTTCTTAGGTGAACTACAGTAATTAATTCAATTTTGTGGAGCTAAACAAGCAAGGTTACCTATAACATGGTTGTCTAAACCACATGAGTTTTAATGAGGGGACTATACCTTCAAAAGTCCATTAATCAAATCAAATTACTATGCAGGATTCACCATAGGCACATCACAGCAGTGTGAGCATGTTTAGACAATTACATTGTGGTACACTCACAGCAGCAAGGACATAGCCAACAGCAGCAGCAGTAGGCCAGAACATGCAGAAATGCAGTGGCTTACACTTGTCCTTTCACTGATCTGAGGAAGTGAAAAGCACTGAATTTACACAAAAAGGCACTATTGGTTCTGCATGACTTGTGAACAACCTTTAAACAAAAGATGTTGTCAAATCAAGAAAAAGCCATTTTTCCTTAAGTGCAGTTGTCAAAAATAACTTAGACAGACATAAGCAGACATAGAATTAAGCTGTGTTTTTTATAGAAACAGGACCGGTGAGGTTTGGAAAAAAGAAGTAAAAAGCTGTGTGTGAGAATTTGGAGAGAGGATAAAGCAACAGCAAACCCTCTTTGCAATCAGGGTGTTTTTCCTATTTTTCAACCACAGCAACAAGCACTGTGGCTGAAGAGCACCCATCTATAGTATAACTATCCATAAGTGAACACAGACTGGGCTGATGCCAAAACAGTAAAAGCAGCACTCACTTTTTATTTTTTAAGCACTTTGTATTGTACAGAGCCCTTTAGGAAGATTGATTTCCATAAAGCCTCATTTCCATCTCAAGATACTGATGATGCCATAAACCACAAGAGTTTCTCCACTCAAAATCCTGCAGTGGAATTTCAGACTCACCACAAGAAGCCCATGTATTAGCCAGGGCTTAAGGAATACAGGCATGTACTGCAAGATACAGTGTTAGGTCAGCCACAGAATCAAAGAGCAAGAAACTTAGACAACAAAGTGTCTAGCTTTAAAGTAATTGCACATATATGCATATACACACATTTCATGCATTTTGCCTACATTTTCTAGACAACGCTACCTATTATTTAAAGTTTTTTGATCATCACATCATCTTCACTGTCCAGGTAAAGCTGTCTAGTCAAAGAATGTGAGGCAGAATTCCCTGAAAGAATTGTAATTTTTTTCTTGGACTTTATTATGTATGGATGTCTTGGTGTTTGTTTGTAGGTAATACAGTGGCTTTTGATAGTGCTCTTGCATCATTTCAACTCTTCAAGCCATATCTGGCTTGCATTTTGTCTTGTAACTTGTCTGCTATTATACTGGAGTAGAAAAAGTCCTTCTCCTGTCTTGTGCCATACATAGCTTTGAAACAAGACAAAACTAATTGACAAAAGAAGGAAGAGAGAAGGAGCGATTAGATATTGGGCCATGCTTAAGATAAACTGAAAACACAAGAGTCACAATCGACTTCATGTATTTAGAAATTAATTAGTGTTGGCATGATGTTATCATAAGAAGAACCAGTCTCATTTGGAGCATGAGCACAGAACTCCTGACACTTGAACAGACAACCCAGAACTCGCTCTCTAATGACTCCTTCCTCTACACTCAATCAACATATAAAAGCTGTTGTCTTAGTTTCCAAAAAATACACTTTTCAAAGCTGGTGATGAAGTCTCAGTGACGCACAGCTCAGCATAACTACGTAGGTGTCCCCTGAACCTCAGGTGCAGCTGCTTGTCAGGAATGCAGATGCTAGTGACATCTGCCTCACTGGGGACTGAGCGCTCCACTGATTCAATAAGGCTACACAAGTGCAACAGGCCTTGATGTCAGTTACATGGTTTTACATACCTACCATGTCAGTGGTTCTCAGCCTCCCTGGGAATTTATTCAGATATAAGTGTATTCAGCCCATAACAATGTCTTCTACCTGCCAGAGAGCTAGAAATATTCCCACCTTTTATGAATCCACAGTGCATGACTGCTGGTATTTTATATGTTGGGAGGGGGAGGGAGAAAAAAGCAGACAGAAGAAAGAAAATGAAAGAAAAAGAGAAGGGGAAAAGATGGAGAGAAAGGAGGGAGGAAGGAAAAGAAAACCAGGGAGAATTAGAGTGAAAATAAGAGAAAGGGGAGAGGGAGAGGACACTCTTCTGGACTTGCCTTTCCATCTCTATTTTATCTAGTGCTCTAAGAATAAATCCACTTACATACCTAACAATATTTGTCCAAACACTGTTTTAGAAGTGCTGGAAGGATAGAACACTAGCTATCTATCACAGTGCTTGACCCATCCACTGCCTTTCCTCTTTTGTTTAAAAGACAACATATTAAAAATTTCAAAAATCAAAAATTCAGTTTTTTTGTGCATTATGTAAGCATCCAATGCAACTACTTTCTGATGTAAAACTGCACAAATATTATATGCTCTGAGATAAAACCGCCCACAGTAGCTTAAGCAACTATGACGCAAATCAGTTAATTTTTAGCTACAGACATAAAATACAGACATAAGTTAGGAAAGGCAGGAGCTCTGGGGTCACATTAGATTTCTGTACACTTTGCATAGTGAGGCTGGGTATCAATAAAAAACATGCTAATGGCATTAGTGGTGTACAGTGTCCTTTACCCAATACTGACTGATAAATTAATACATAGAGTTTACACTATGTTACAGTCTCTTCTTTTTCTGCAGGTTTAATTCTGATAGTACTGTCAGGAACAAAGACTATCCAGTGTCTTGTTTAGAGATGTTCTATTTTTTTTTCTTAAAATCACTATATATCTATGAGATAAAATTAATATGGAATAAGATTATCTAGCCAAAAATATACTTTTTGTCATTAACACTCCACCCAGATGACCAAACCTTATCAGATACTGATACAATGAAACATTCAAGCATATTGACTTTGCTGTTATTATTTATGATGGGAAGCTCATAAATATAGTAAGATCACAAAAAATAAGTCCTACTTCCAAGCAATAGCTGTAAAACAGTCCTCACACATTCAGTCACCTCAAATCATGCAACAGTTAAGAAACAATGCAACTTTTTGCAAACACTATACAAAAAAGTCTCACAAAATTGCATGATATTTCCAGTATCGATACAGATAACTTGGTAGTAGTGTAGGAATCTGGAATGCTTAGCAATACAATAGGAATTAAGTATTTTAGTATTGGCTCTTATGCATACACACCAAGACCTAAATGTGGAAATACGGAGGCGATCATAAATGCTTATCATTAGAAATGTTATGTGGCAAGAGACACAGCAGTTAAAAATTCAACACTTTGAAAACTAAAGAAAAGGAAAGTAACAATCTACTGTCAAAATGATGTAGCACAAAAGAATTTTGTATGGGCTTTATGAGTGTTACTGACCACAGTCTTGAGGGCATAGATGCCTTTCTCATTATTCACTAGTGACTGCATGTAGCATATGACAGCATTAGAGTTACAAGCGTGCAGAGAAGCAGGAGCTCTCCTTTCTATCAGGTCTACATGGAAGGAATTAGGGAGGTCTCAGTCATTCAAACACATACATACTCATGTTAGAAATCTAAAATGGCGAACGGGAGTTTTTTGAAAGCACATCCAAAGTTTAAACACATAGGAATACATTTTGTATGATGAGTAGGCAGTGGGAATCAGTTTCATTTATGCCTACAAAGTAAAACAACCCCTTTACTCTTCCCTCTCATGGTGAGATCCCTTTGAAAGTGTGAACCTTGATATCCATTATTTCAGACCTGCCCACTCAGGATGCATAAGCATTACTTACATTTTTTATGTGTGTCAACAGAAAATAAGAACGCTATTGCACTCATATGCTTTTTGTAAATTCCTCCAACTTTTTTTTCTTTAAATATATATTTTTTTTTGCAAGCCCTAGGACAGATCTGGATCTCCTGAACTAATATATTAGTGAAAAGCTTTGGCCCATAAATATAGTAAAAGAGATACCAGTTAGAAATCTTACCCATGCTTGGTATTTTTTCGTTGTCTTGATGTTTCATTTTTGAATAAGTAGAATTACGGCATGTGCTGGGCAGATAATAATTTTATTCTCACTGTTTCACTTAAATAATACAAAACTAGTTGATAAAGAAATTGCAGAAATATGAGATGTGTAGTACTTTGCAGAATTTTGTAGCCTACTACTTGTCAGGGCGTATTGTTTTCTCAGGTATTTTTTCTAACACCCTTAATTCTATATTAAATAGTAAGCACTCACAAAATCTCAAAATAAATGCTTTTAATTTAGCTGAACTGGATAAAATTCTCTTCCCTAGAAACTATACATATATATTTTTTCTATAACTTCTTTGTTAAAAATTACATTTCTTTTGGTTTAAATAAATAATCAAGATATGATTTCTTCACAAGTAAAAGAAGAAAAATGAGACTTCGAGTACCACGTTAAACACTGCATATTTAATCTGAATATTAAATATATTATTGTCTTTTGTTCTGCACCTTAATTGTTAGATGAATGCAAATGGATAAAAAGTTTCAAATAATCAAAATGTATGTGACTTAAGCCATAGCTGAGCCATGTTCTGTGTCCATGAATATTTCTGAGGTACAACATGCCTGTTGTATTTCTGAATACAACTGTATTCACGGAGGCAGTCCATGTGTGCAAATGCATTCTGGATTGGACCCTTCAGATCCTTGTTTTTGTTTCTTCTGCTATCTGTCTGAATGTGAATTTCACCAAATATGGCTAAATAAACTTATTTCCTTCCAGTGGCTAAAGCAAGTTAATGAGAATGCCTAAACCTGATTTGGAAGACTGGTCTCCCTACAACAATTTCTTGCTGTAACTAGAATTCATTTCAAGTATCTATTTTTTCCTGGTAGTATACTGTTTGTGATGCAAAAGAAATAAAACACTCTACAAACCCAGTAAGTGAAACTAAAATTGGTATCAAATGGAATCAGTCATTTATGTGGCAAATGATTTATAGATATATTAGGGAGATATGCAGGATATAGTTCTCTGTGCAGACATAAAACAGAGTTTTATTTAGTATAGCCTCTTACAAACAAGCTGTATCCTAAAATTCTGCACAGACTTATATTCTAGTGTTACACTGAAATGGTAAATAACAGCAGAGGGAGAAATTAAGAGTCACAGGTAAAAGGAGTGTTTTCAACTGAGACCTGAGAAGAAACAGAGATGCCAACAAAGCATAGACTATATCTAATAGCAAAAGCTAGAGAAGAAGAGGTTGCATGAGCCATGACAAGCAGCCTGTGGTGGGAGATAGAGGAAATCATTCACTGTTGAGCTGAGCCAGCGGAGAAAGAAGGAAGGAATGCAGTGGTCAAATTTCCCCAGCACATATAAAGACTTACAGTTTCTACTGAAGTAGACAAGACATACACGTGAACATGCAAGGCCAGAATTTGTCTCTGTCCTCAGAATTCAGCTTATTCTCTGGTATAGACTGCCAACAATTCTGTCATCTTCACAGGATCTCAAAATATTTTTCCTGTGAAACTGGATCTAAAAACTGAATTTTGTGGATCAGTCTGACTGAACAAAGGCATGTTTTACTGTTGTTTTGGATTTGTTTGGTTTGGGTTGGTTTTATGAATAACCATCTAGTCTTTGGTATATTTTGAAGGGAATGCAAAATGGATAAAAAGGGAAGATTGATCAATTTGATTGTAGTTTTTCAATGCACATGTAATAACATAAAAGCAATGATATATGCTGGAACAGGTTGGCAGAAAAATAATTTCATAAATGTGACTGAAAAAGTCCCTGCCCTGAAGTTCAAATTCTGTAAAAGCTAATTTTTCAGGTACAGTCAGTCAAAGAATCACTCTGTCTCACAAAACCGTCATGGATTCTCACTAAAACCACCTAAATCAGGCAATAAGCAGAAATAAAAGTTCTTAAATTAAATGGAAGCTAACAGAGGCTTAATTAAGTAGATACAGAGGAAGCTCTCCTAGGTTTAGGGATTTTTTATTATGAGGCTTAATACCACACCCTCCTTAGGTCATACACAGCAATCCTTTTGAAAGAAATTTCCAGTTATTTCAAGGCTCACAATATGTTGCTATGGTGCATGCTGCCGAAGAGAATAAGCTAATGGGCTCTCTCTTTAATGTGATTAGAGCTATTATTGACATAATGCCAGAAGACGCAAAACCATTAGCATTACACTACAGCTCACTTCAGTCACTACTCAGATTTAGCATTTGATCCACAATTTTAATTTTGCTCTGCTCTATTCAGGGCTGCATTACACAAAATGCATAATTAAAAGCTGATGTGATTCTCTCTACTTCTCAAATTAAAAACATAGCAAACATTTGTAGTTCTAATCCACTAGAAATTAATAAACCAAACATTGTCTTTTATCCTCATTCCTCAGTGCAACTCAGGATTCATGTTGGGAATATTTTACAATGCAATAGAAACTACACTGAGAGTCACTGCTCAAAAGGAAAGAACAGTGTCTAAAACCTGTAATGTACTGCTGTGAGAACCTAAAGGATGGCACGATACTGACAGCCTCACAATTCCTGAAGTTATACTAGGACATGTTTCTCAGTCATATTCCTGTAAGTTCTTACAATTTTTCATTGTTAGCTTTCTGTGGTCACTTAAGAAGAGTAAAGTTATGGGTGGCTTTAATTTTGAATAATTGCACAACTTTTGAATGTAGAGCTTGCAAACTAAATTGAGAGTAGTGCTCGTCCTAAGCAAATTCACTAATTAGTTCATGTTGCAGATCAGCCCAATCATCATAGTGCACAATTTCTCCTAAATACACAGACAGGTCTTCTAACAAGACTTAAGGCATACTGCATCCATACTCTACTGTCTGCCTGTGTTCACAATTTCAGTGTCAAAATGTGACATTATAAATAACGCAGGACAACTCACTGGCTAGGAAGCTAGAAGTTTTCATCCCAGTTTAGCAGCAATATATGCCAAGGGAAATTGCATTCACATTTTTCTAGCTCTTATTTTTTCCCCAGATCTTTCCAGGAACAGTAGACATAGGTGCAGCTTTTTTACTGTACAGTCAAATGTTGATAGTGCAGGTGGCAGCAGAAAAGGTTTACAAATTTCATTCTGCTTGTGGAAAAAAATATCAAGCCCAGAAAACGCTAACTACATTTCATTTTTTTAAAAAAATCAATGAGTGGTGTAAAAAGGACTCAGAAAAAATGACAGTTCAGGCATATTTAAAATTTCCTGATAATAAGTTTCACCATTGGCTCAAATCTTTACTTAGGTGATACAAAAAAGTAAAAAAATTTGAATCCTAAAGCTTAGGTTTCAAATTACAGATGCAAATGTACAGATTTATAGAGACAAGTGTCAAGAGTACAAACATATACTGGCACCTGGATTTTATATAAACAGTAGAATATATATTTTAATAGCAACTGATTATGAATTCAAAGTCAAAGCTAAAACAATACATTTTAACTACTCTACAGTGTTAATAATTGTTTTAATGCTTATCACTACTCAGTCCTTTAAGCAAGGCAACTGCATATGGTACAACCATAATTTTAAAGAAATCTTAAAACCTGTATATTAGATAACTGGACTATTTTGTAACTAAGCAAAACTGAAGACTTAATATTCTAAAATTTGAGATCTCTTAAACAATTAGATGTTTTGCTGCAGCTTATCTGTCATTTTTCAGCAATGGGAGTCTAGGTAGACTGACAAAATGCTGACTAAAACGATATATCATCTCAAAAATCTTCTATCTTATGTATCCAAAATAAAGATCATTTCACCTCATCCTCATAAGCATCAGAGCTGTAGAGTCCATTATTCTGAGGATTTTTTTCTACTGCAGTTGAACTGAAAATTTCTTAACTGAAATACTACTATGTAGCATGCAAATATACTTACTACTACCAATCAAGCCTGATAGAAGCCAAGTAATTTGGAGTTGACTTCTAGATGGGGTTTTTGTGTGTAAATATTACTGCAAACACTGGCAAATCATAGGTAAAGTTAATATAAATGAGAAAATTTTTTTGTAAAAAATATCTGACAAGACATGTATATTTAATTCAAGCTTGTATTAGGAAGGCAAGGGAAACAAACATTGAAGATATAGTTTATCAGTATTCACACACAGTTAGCCCTTAGATCTCCAGGAAGAGTTCTTGAGCCATGGCTATATGCTTTGCTAAAGATTTTACTTAGTAATGACATGAAAAAATATTAGGAGTGAAACCTGGTATTAATGAAGCCAGTGGCAAAAATTTCATAACCTCAGACTTTGGATTAACACAGAAGAGCAAACCTGAACCGGTGCTTTCCTGAGACCAGGCCCAAATACACACTTTTCTACATAAACATAAACACTTTTCTTCTGCCTAAGTGACATTCTGTTTTTCATTCTGAGCAAACAACTAGAGAGCATATGTGGCAATTTTGCATGGGACAAAGTAGGTAGAAATGGCCCTTCTGGGCCTCTTCCAAAAAGGGTTCAACATCAAGTGCACTCAATTTTAATGGAAATCATTGTGTTTTCACCTGCTGTTGTGTCACCAAATACAGAGCTTCAAAGTTTTAGTTTTCTTGTGCTGTGCACAAGGGCTGGAATGCTTTCCCTACTAGCTCACATTTTATTTAAATATCTCCAAGTAAAAGGTCTACATATAATACTTTATTTTCACTTAATTTCAAAACTAGAATTTTCTGGTCTTAATCATAAAAAAATCTAATCTGATTAGGTTCAGATCTCTTGTTCAAAAACACTCAAAATTCGGAAATTTTTCAGCTCATGCGTTCTGGGGAAAAAATTACTATTACTATTTTCAAATTATTACTTTTCTTTTTTTCAGAATTATAAGGGATTGGAATAGGATTCATACTGCATATTTTGATTGCAATATCCCATATGTAGAGACTGCTGGGCTTTGTAAGTATAAAAATCTTCTGATGTTTGAAGTCCTTATTGAAGATTCAAAAGAATGTCATTTTGCCTACAAGGACACATGATGTCAAGTTCTTCTATGCTCCTTGTCCAAGTCCTACTGATACTTGTGTGCAAATAATGAGTACAAGGATGTATGCCAAGTGTATTTACCCTTTCTCTGATAACAATCTTTACCATCATTACAGTCCATTTCCTTACCAGTATTGAATTAATGCGTTTGGATAAATCTTCTGCCAAATGTATCATACAAAACCAATTAGGAATTCTTAAAGGATCAAAAGCATCCTCTGGTCCCAGTGAGTCTGTACCCACTGGCTGGCAATATGGCTAGTAAACATTTTAAAAGTAAAGCAATGAAAAGGAAAGCAATGAAGGAAAAATGAGTGTGATATATGGAATGAAATACCCTCATCAATACAGCAAACGAGAGATTTATTTCAAAGTCATGTTTCATCTGACTCACCTAATCTTCTTTCTTACCCCCTCTCAGTGAATCAGACTACATTAATCAGGTCCAGTCTAACCACGCCTTGTGTCTGAAGGAGAGGCAGGTCTGTGTGGAGTGAGCTGCTGTACCTGAGCTATGGGCACATCCATACCTACTGCTACAGGAAAGGCAAAGAAAAAGTCATCCAGCTCCTCCCTGACAAAAATAATGTCTAAATATCTTGAGATTTCCTACAGGCAAAAAAAACCCTCTCACACTGGCAAAGTGAATGGCAATGCAGATAAATAATAGATTAATTAACAGGAGATAAGTACAATTCAATAGTGTAATACTCTTCCTAAGCTGCAACCCCAGTTATCTCTGAACCGCAGTGGACTAATTGAATCCTAGAAGTGTCTCATTAGATAAAGAATAAATGTAATAGCAATACTGTTATTTATAAACTTTTTATTCTTCGTTCCTTATTTTTGATCCTGCTGCTGCACTTTCCTTACATCACACTGCTTCACTATGTTTTGGCCACCTATTCACTTCTAGTAGAAAAACTGACCACACCTTTCAACACAAAAAGTATCTTGATGTGAGAGATGCTCTTTCTGAAGTTGCCAGGATAGCCACAGAGATGTGCCAAAACCAATAAAAATTGTGCATTCATTCATAAAATGGAGGGTCACCAGAGTGATTACCAGATTACATTATGGGTTGCTTCCAGCCAACATTGATTTCCTTAAAGAGACTGCTTGCATTTTGTTTAAAATAACAAGCCATGGGAACTTGTTTAAAATTCTGCAAGCCATGGGAACTACTGAGGCTGAGGTGCATCTCACTTGCAGACATGTAAGTTGTTACTGTTTCATAGCAACACAAAGGAGAAATGAATAAGAATGGAAACAGTGGAAGACAAAAAAGGAAAAATACCTAAACTTAGAACACTCAGGCAGAAAGAGTTTAAATTGTGACCTTTTTCCTGGATGGTCTATTACCTAATCTCTGTTTTTATCCTTCGGTGAACACAGAATTTTCTGCCTAAAAACATCCTTTAATGCAAAATATAAGATGAAAGAATTGTTGGATGTAGTAAGTGCAGATCATCTCCTGTACAGGTGATTTGTAGCTGAGGAAGCACAAGACCTAAATTAGCCACATGGATGCTGTGTACTGCACAAGAGCACATTTTAAGTATGCAAGCATGGTTTCGTACCACCAAGATGATAACATTATGTATTAAAATAAATCTGCTTTTGCATTAAGAAAGGAGAGCTTGTCACTTAATGTAAAGGAGAAAAAATATCATTTCTGGACTATTGACAGCTATCAGCTGAGCTAAGCAAAACGAACTGAGTGCATAGATGAAGACACAGGTTAGTTTCATTCCACTATGGGGAACATAAATGCATGACACTCTACTATTAGTCATGTGTATGTGTAAGTTTATACATCTTTATATACTAGAAGAAGAACTTAGTATAATACATGAGGGTACAGCAGATTTTCAACTCTCCTGGCAGTCCATCTATAAAGTTAAAGCCGTATACTGAATTAGTTTTTTGTTTAGGGAAAAAAAAAGGGGGGGGGAAATTAGTCATGGTGTTTGGTGATGACAAAAGGGAATTTTAAAAAAACCCAACACTTTTCTTACATGGTCTAAGACCATTTTTCCATTGCAAGTTCCCAGAATCCAAGTCACAATGAGTATGTGAATGTTTGGTGTCAGTCCAAGTTAGCAGAAAGGGAAAGCCCAAACTAACTAGAGGGAAACTGATTGGAATCAGAGTTTCAGGGCCTGTATCATCTGTGCTGTGCTCAATGCCATGGCAATGCAAGAAGCAGCAACCTGTCTGGCAAGAATGTGACCCAAAGCATGGGTGGGTACTAACTGTGGCACTGTCAGCTGTACTGAAAATTTGCCTGGGATGACCTGTAGTATCCACTGCTATGCCTCAGCTTTGAGGTTCTACTGTCAAAATATGTTGCCAGTTAGAATCAATTATGCTAGGCCACTGGATCATGCTGATGAACACAAAAAAACACCCCTAGCTTTAAGGATCATCTTTGTAGGTGTACACTGGTTCTTCTATTGAGAAGAAATAAAATCCCCACAACTTTATAATAAGACAGTAAAAAATTACAGTCAAAATGCAAAGAAAAGACAGTTCAGCACTAAGCTCTTACCAATGTATATTTTATTAATGTTAGTTTATGCTAGTATACTAGCTTTAATACTAGCTACTACACAAAATAGCAAGTCCGTATTTTGCTTTTGTAGAAAACTGTGCTTTTTAGATAATCTCTGATAAGACCAACAAAAATAGACATGAATGAAAATTAACTGTCATTATAAAATGAGAAAAAAGGGTAAAACTCACATCTCCATAATAGTCAATGAAGACTGCAATATCTGTTTAATTATGATATTAATTTCACAGAAACACAGAGTTGTTAGGGCTGGAAGGAACTTTTGGAGATCATCTAGTCCAATCTGCTGCCACAGGAAACTGTCCAAGTGGGTTTTGAATGTCTCCAGAGAGGAAGATTCCATAAGCTCCCTTGGCAGCCTGTTCCAGTGCTCTGCTACCTTTAGTGTACAGAAATTCTTCTTCATGTTGAGGTGAAAAGTCTTGTGTTTTAGGTTAGGGCTATTATTCTAAATTCTGGCTTTAGGCACCACTGAAAAGAGTCTGACATCATCCTCCTGACACCCACCTTTGAGATATTTCTATGTTTAGGTGAGATCCCCTCTCAGTCTTCTCTTCTCCAGACCAAACAATCCCAGCTCCCAGAGTGTCTGCTCATGAGAGAGAAGCTCCAGACCCCTGATCATCCTTGTGGCTCTCCACTGGACCCTCTCCAGCAGCTCCTTGTCTCCCTTGTGCTGAGGAGCCCAGAACTGGACACAGCACTCCAGGAATGGCCTCACCAGGGCTGAGTGGAGGGGGAGGATCAGCTCCCTGACCTGCTGGCCACACTCTTGCCAATGCAGCCCAGGATGACATTGGCCCTCCTGGCCACAGGGGCACTGGTGGCTCACGGGCAGCTTGTGATGCACCAGGAGTCCCAGGTCCTTTTCCACAGAGCTGCTCTGCAGGAGGTCAGCCCCAGGCTGTGCTGGCACTTGGGGCTGTTCCTGCCCAGGTGCAGGACCTGGCACTTGCCCTTGTTGAGCCTCACCAGGTTTCTCTCTGCCCAGCCCTCCAGCTGATCAAGGTCCCATTGAATGGCAGCAGAGCTTTCAGGTGCATCAGCCACTGCCCCAATTTGGAGTCACCAGCAAACCTGCTGAGGGTGCCTTTGATCCCTTCCTCCAGGTCACTGATAAACAAATTCAATGAGATTGGATGCAGTATAGACCCCTTGGGGAACACCACTGACTGCATTCCACCATTTGGATTCTACTGGAGTAGAACTTCTTGCACTTATACATATTAACATATATGTAAATAAACTTATCAAAGTACTTACTTCTGACATATGTAGGTAGACCTGTATTGACTCTATATCTGCATTGCTTTTAGCATAGGAATGCACAAACTCTGAGCTTGGACCTCTGAATTTTACCACAATTTAAATTATAAATTTACATACAGCTATGAAAAAAAATCCCCAGCAAGTTTTGCAATTAAAATCTGTTGCCAGTTAGTTGTGCGGAACACTAAAAGAAAAAAAAGGAGCTACAGAAAAGAGACTTCCAAAATGTTTTCTAAACCACAAAAACCAGTTAATGTAGCAGGCAGGAAAAGGTGGATTTGTTGTATTGGAAGTAAAAGATCACTCAATTGTAAGGAAATTACAGTATTCCTGGTCTCAGATGGGTTTTCAGTAAGTTTGCAATGTACTGTACACAGGTCAAGGCTATTCTTACCCTAGATATGCTTAAAAGACCAGAAGTACTAAGCTGAAAGAATGAAAATGTTTGCTACCATAATGCAATAAAATTATTGTAGTGACAACACAAGCAACAAATCACAGAATATTGGATTTAATTCCTTACTTTTGTGTAGGTGATTGATGATGTGTCAGTATACAGAGTACCTACATCTTTTGCAGTCTCTATATCATCACTGCTTTGTTCAATCAGCTAGGTGATGAGACACAAATTTTTAGTGGCTGTGAAATGATGGTCTGTGGTCAAACTATAGGATTTGCTACTTCTGTTACAGTTTGGACACTAAAAAGCCCAAAAACCTATACAAAAACATGCTGAGAAGAACAAAGTAAAATATTTACTGCTGGCTGTTAAAAAACATCCTTCAAGTTAAGGCTAATGTGCTTTCCAATATAGGAACATTTCCAAGGGGTCAGCATTACAGCATTAAAATTTTAGAAGCCAGGACTCTCAGGAGCAGTCCATGGTCTTACAAGCAAAGGAACACAAATAGAGTGATGGAGCCACTGAACCACAAACAGTAGTTTTTAAGTGAAAAGTCATGCAAAGGTACAAGGGCCTCAGGTCTCTGGTGTAACAGGTACATCTGTGTCTGCCTATCAGCTCACTCAAGTGCTATTAAAGGCCAACCAATCCATCTGAGTGGGCCCATTTGCTCCTTGCAGGTACAAATGGCTATTTGCTGTACATATGCGATTACACACTCACTTCCTTTGCCCTATGCTAACAGCATGTAAAACAAAAAAGTGCCATTTTATGTACACAAAGGCACTTATCAGGGGCCCTTGGGCTCTGAATACAAAGCACTCTGAATAGATTGATGGTACTGCGGTGGGGACAAACAGGAAATGGACAACTGTATTTCCCAGGTTAATAGCGTAATGATTCTCTATTACTAAAAAACTTGTGCACTTCACCACCTTTTGCTACTGATTTTTCCAGAGTAGAAAGATATGCTGTAATGGAAAGCAGACAGATTCTATTTAGGCAAAGGATGCCACGAAAGTAAAAATTGTTGGTGACTGATTCTGGACTTCTCTTCTGATTGCTGTTATAACTTTGCAGATTCTGCTACTGTTGACTTAAATGTACCAATGCACAGTTTTTTTTCTTTCTTTGTAAGAATTTTCTTGTTGTGTTTTTTTTGTTGTTGTTGTTGTTGTTGTTGTTGTTTTTTATTTGTTTGTTTTGGGGTTTTGTTTGTTTTTAGTTTTTGTTTTATTTTTGCTTAGTTTACAATATAGTACAATAAATTAGACCTTTCTAGAAAAGGCTGGATTCTATCCAGAGTTTCCAGTTCCTTAAAAAATACACTTAAATGTAATTAGAAAAAGCTTAGGTGACACATACACTGGATGGAGTATTTCATCCACAAACCTCCAGAGACTTGTGACTAAATTGCATGCACCATAGCAGGTGCAGTGCATTTTACTGCTTGTATCAGCTCAGATCCCTGGTGAAAACTACGGGAAAGCAACTCATTAAAAAAAAAATTAAAAATAAAAACTCCCACACAATAATGTCTACACTTTTTTCCTGCTTATCTTCTGCAAACACATAGTACTTTTCTCTTCAGAAAATTAATTCTACACAGCAGAACATCAGGACTGTTAAAGTGTCACTATACCCAACAAATATGACTTGTGCTAAGATTCAGACTACACTTTTCAAAGAATGAGGCATTTATAGACCTTGCAACACAGACAGATTTTTTTTCTCATCCTCCCTCAAATGCATTTGTTACTTAAATGAAATGCCAGTGTGAAAGGCGCTTTTAGAAATATCTGCGTATCCTTGCCATAAACACCAAAACTATCTCCCTACTAGGCAGTATTGAAAAGACTAGGAATGCAAGCTCATAATTTGTGGTTTTTATTGTCCCTTGGTGACTCATACTCCAAATACCCAGGTAGTTCTCAGCATTTTGAAATTTGGCTTTGTGTTAAATTTTGAATAATATCTACCATTTTACACCTCAGAGCTCAGAGAAGGCAGCACAGTAGTTGGTGTACAGATGTGACAGAATGTTTTTATTCTAGAAAAAAGCTCCCTGTTTTTGACACACTGGAAAATGTACAGCCAGAGAATGCTTGAGGCGAAGATGCCACACCAGCCTTACATCTGTCTGCTTTCATTTGTCTACAACTGTGCTTATAGATAAAACATGCCTTCCAGATGTCATCACAAGCAGTGTTCATATGCTGACTTCACTGAGATACTATTGTTTGCTGCCAGCATAACAGAGTTGTAAAACTAAAATATTTAAACTCTGCACTACTCAACACAACTTTGAATGTCACACAGGATCTTATTTCAGGATTAATTAATGTACACCCCAATAAAATAATCATGTGTTAAAAAAACAAGAGTTAGCTGGCATATACAGTATGCTGTCCTTTTTTCTTAATTTCTTCTTCTTTTAAAGACACAGTTTGTGGTCCAGGTAGTACAGTAGAGGTACAGAAGTTGCCCACAAAGGAAAAAAGCATATACTCCCAATATGTTTGAAATGGGTGACTACATCCCTATAGCATGATAATATTCTGTATCTTACACCTATTTTAAACTCTCCATATTTTTTGGAAGGATTATAACTGTAAACTAGGACTCATAATTTAGAGGAATATCTTCATCTATAGTGGTTGCAATTAAATCTATACAGTTAAATATATACATCAAATGTAAACATCTATATATTAAATCTAGAGAATTAATTATGGGGTTTTTTTCCTTTATCATGTCTTCTGAAACTTCACCATCATTAATTACTTGCAATCACAACATTTTGAGAGATTTCTCTGGGTGATCATTCTGTTGACAGAACATCTATTCAAGTCCACTAGTTCTAAGTTAAAGCAGCATTAATAAAAAAATCACAGTTTTACATCCATGTAACTACTTGTAGAGAAGAAACAGACATTTTCCTCCACAAAGCTTTCTGCTCTCTTGAGCAAAATCTTTAAACTGTTGAGTAATTTCTTTTGCATTATTTGAAGATGAGAGAAAGTAAACTGTTACCACTGAAAATATCTGTTTAACTTTCAGACATTTCTTGCTATTAATGAAATAATGATCTAGGCACCCTAAAATGTTTCATTTCATGACTTTTGTGAAAATTATTATGCTATTGTGAAAAGTATCATGACAGACAATAATCCTGTCATTCCATAATGAAAATGATCAGGTATCTCTATGGTAATGGGTTAAATATTTGAAAGTTTTAAGTTATTAACTTGTAGAGAAGTATGGTATGTTTGCAAAAAAACAAATGAAGTTTGTAAACTCTCCAGAAGAAATTGTTTTGGAAAAGCCTTCATTTCTAAGGAGTGGATTTCAATAGAAAGAGGGCTGTAAAACTTATTTGACATCTTGAAGAGTTCTTAAAATTTCTGTCAGCCTTTGCTCAGGTTGGAAGATACTGTATTTTCAACTTGGTGAACTCCATAGGGAATATTTTCAAGGCCCCCTAACTTTTATGAGAAAAGTATTTTCATTTTAGAAATTTAGATATTATTTCAACACACCGTAAGAAATTTGTGTGCTCAACGCTTGTCTAATGAGGGAAACTATAGGGTGATATTTATCTAGTAAAATTGTATTGTACATTCTCACGTGATCTACTGAAGGATGAACACAGTCATATCACTCATTGCAATTAGCATTAAATTTTATTTCTCTTATTTTTTTTAAGGTCCTTTCAAGAAAACCAAACCCTAAAGCAGTAATTTGGTCAGACAGTAGAAAGCAATTGAGAGTTCACCAATTTCTATCAACAAAACTTAAAGAAATCTACAGAAAAAAAATCATCAATGTTGCTACTTCAAAATTAAGTGGGAAATTTCATCTGTCTTAATTGGTGCTGTTAAAGGACTGTGGTCACAATGCCAAAAACATATGCAAGTCAATACTTCCCAGTTTATTTTTTACTACAAATTAATCTAAATACAAACATTTGAAAGTGAAGATACTCGGACTGAATGCTAGGATGCAGAACTCCATGTATATTGCAGAACTTTGTATTTATCCACCAACAGTGGATAGCATCCTGCTATTTGTCATCCGTGTGTACTTCAAAAGAATCCAGGCCATACAGCTCTCATTCCATCATGAACAGTAGAGCTGAATGAGTTAGTTGTCTGGAATATCTTACAATTATTTTAGTTAACTACTTAAATCTTTGCATAGAGCTTTTGAGCCAATAGATCAGAACTAGATACACTAGTCTCATGTCATCCCTCACAATTTTCTTCAAGGAAGAAACTCCACATTGTACTCTTAAGTAGCAGTAAATATACAGATCTGATTAGGGAAAGTGGTAACAGAAGAACTTAAGGAGCTTTCAGAGGGATAGACCTACATTATGCTTTACAACACCCGCTACCTATACTCCCCAGCTAATGGTTTTCGAATTTTACTTTTAGGGAGTAATAATAATCTAAATTAGGAGCTCAGTAATTTTAATGTCATTCTTCAAAACTTAAAAATGTCAGTACTGTCAACAAGCTTTACTGTAGTAGCAACGCATTTGGTTCATGGAACATATTCTGCTTCAGTTGCAAGTACAAAGAAATACCCAGATGACCTCAAGGTTGCCACAAGGAATTTGGGCAAGTTAAGTTACTGTCTAAACAGCTGCTACTGAAAAGAGGAAGAAGAGAATGAAGGGACTGGCTTATCAAGAACTAAAATGTTTATCTAAAGATTATTAGATATTATATGGAAGAAAACCATAAAAAAGGCCATAAAGGGCCTTAATTTAGGAATCTAACCCTCACCAACAGTGAACAGGACTTAACCTTTCAAATGTCTAAAACACTCTCAAAAATGAAACTCAATGAAGCTCCCACTTCCCCTTTAGAAAAAAATAAAAGGACTCATTTGCATAACCATCCATATAAGCTCTCATCTAGAACTTGCAGATTTTACTTGTGAATTAAAAATTGAAGGGTAAAAATTTCTATAGTTTTTAGGCTAAAATTACTTCTTTCAATGGAAAGAAAAGAGAGAAAAAAAGGCAGAGTAGATCTGAGAACTCTGAAAGAAATTCCTACTTTTCAGACTAACTCACAGAGTAGAAATATTTATGCTCACATGTTGACTGCAAGCCACACATAAGCTTTTTGTCATTTTCTCTTTAGCTATGTGATATTGGTTTCTTCAGGTATCACTCCTAATTAACAATCAGTTTCCCCTATTATTTCACTGGGAACATTTGCCCTGCTGAGACAATCGTGTTTCTGGGAGCCCTGATGCAGCATCACCCCTACCCATGTTTACTGGTACTACCTTTGGTCTGTGAAACAGAATCCGCTGCTCTGAAATTTTTAGATTTCTGACCTAAAAACACTGTGGGTACACTTATAATACCTGTTTCATCCAGCCAGAAGCCTAATGTATTCACAGACTGCCTTGACTTACAGTTTCTAACGCGTTATCTAACGGCTTGTAAATCTGTCACACCCTTGATAACCTGTGCTCTTCTGTGAATGACTGCCTGTAAAAATACAAAGGTTCTGCAGCTGTAGTGAAATAATTTGTAGAAGGCAAAGTCCATGCTGGAGCCACAATGTCTTTTCCCTGCACATTGCCTGAAACATTCGTATCTTTTCTGGAGATGATTTTGCTTAAGCCCTTTGAAAATAAATCATTCTCAAAAGCACTCAAGATTTCCCTGAAGACTTTGTAAGGCTTCCTGCTTCATAGGTTTCCATTCCTTTGCTCTAAGGCTAATGCATTTTAGGGATGTTTGTTCTGATGCGAAGCTAACTTACGAGTAAAAATAAACTACCAGCATTTATAATGCTGTTGGAAGGCAAAGAATGCCAAATGCTAAACTTAAATTACCAGAGTTGGTAGTCATTCCTTAATAACCTTCTCTTTAGACAGCTTTTTGTGTCTCAGAGGAAAAGACATTTAGTAAGAGTGTAATGATGAACATTCCATCACTTAAAAAAAACAGCAAAATCCCCAAGCCTGCAATAGCCTTACATGAAGACAAAAATAATAATTTTATGGGAGAAGATGATGGCAATCCACTTCCAGTTTGATGCATGAAACCAGAGGTGAGTCATTGCCATTATTACTCACGTGAGCTGTATGTTTACTACTCATAAGCCGTCCTGTTTACCCTTCTGTGAACACTAGGAGCTACACTTAGCTTGTTTCAGATATGCCTGTCTACACAAAGATTTTACTAGTGTTCACATAAATAAGTATTTACAAAAAAACCCAACCAACCAACCAACCAACCAACCGAAAAAACCCCTACAAAGCAATGTCTAAAAAAACCCTCACTTTTGGACAGAATATTTAGCCTGCAAGATCAGCAACTTCCTGATTAAAGAACACATCGTTATCTTAGCATATATTTACTTAAGTAGTTATTTGGTTTTAAATTTTGCTCAGCAGACAGAGAATTAATGGTGAAGTATTAGTATTTTACAATGCACACAGAACTGCAAACAGAATTTTCTTTTAGACATATGTTGGAGCACAAATTCATTTTAAAAACCCCACACAATTTAACAATTCAGAAATTCTCATATATGTTTTATAAAAATGTATGAGAGACCTAAAAACCATAGAGAGTCATAACTTCGAGTTGGCTCATTTGTTTCTGTTTTATTACAGCACTACATGGTGGGTATCAGATTTTTCACAGAGAAATGCATATTAAATCTTTATTCTAATCTGTTTTAGCAGAACTATATTATAGCTTATACTATTTTTTCTGACTGATAAAATATAATTTAAATAAGACCAAAGAGAGCTCTGAAACTCAACAGAGACCTTTAAAAAAAACAAAACACCACAAGTATTACTTCAAGCTATCTTGAAGAAGAACAGTTGTGCTTTATTGATAGGTAGGCTACTATACTATTTATTTATTGTTCTGCAGCTGAATTCACTTCTTGCTGAAGGCCACCACACAACTATAAAATGCATTGTGTATATTGATATTCTTCATTTTTGACAGACTAGTCTTTTGTTTGGGGCCTGTAATGAGGATATTGACAACTTTACAAAACTCGTCTGCAACTGCTTGAGTATATCCTAGCAGTAAGTTAAATGGTTGGGGCATACTACTATGAGAAACTGAAATAATATGACCAAATTATAGCCTTACACTATACCCTAGATATAGCCAAAATGAATTCCATTTCTGTGTACCCCCTGCCATGGCATCATCTAATCCTTCTAGCTGTGGGAAGGTTGGGAGCATGGAGCACCAACATTTCTCAAGCCTTGTCTTCTTTTCAGTGAGCTCAGAATTGATTTGCACCTATACTTCTGCTCTCTTCTCCAAAACAGGAAATTTCTGTATTGAAGGTTTGTCCCAGCTGACTCAATGAAAATGGGAACTACTTCCCCATATACGTGGTCCTGTGAAACAAAATGACAAAACAACATACAGGCATGTGCTTTCCACTGCCTGTAGTATCTCATTGCCCATCTAAGTCCTACAGAAATTTCCACCCCAAAAATTGATATGTCTTCTTAAGCTCTTCTGGTAATTGTGGAGATAGAACAAACTTAAAAGGAGAAGAAAATAAGGGCTTAGGCTAAGCCAACTTCTGCAGAATACAGATCTCTCTAATCTGTGTGGAAAAGCTACATCATCTACTGTGATTCAGTTATCCTTTTCTAATACATCGAAATAAAATCCTGACATTGTGCAAGATTGCTTTTCCTGTCATCTTTTTTTGTTTCATTTCATTAATTTAATGTCATTCATTTATTCTTTTTATTAAGTGATTGGTATACATGGCCCACTTGGCTGTTTTGGGGAACACTTTACAGGGTAAAATCTTCACACTAAATCTTATTAGTTTTAAGTCCCATTTGCTCTGTCATCCAGTATTCTCAGTATGGTTCAGCTACAATATTCTTTTATTTAACTGCGCATTTTTGCCTATAGTGCCACCGGCAATCTGTCCTTTTTGCATGGAATCAGAAACCAACCATAAACTATCCCCTGATGTGTTTTAAGTTCAAAGAACTTTGTCCTGGCCTAGATTTCAAAGAAAAAAAATAATTACAAACTCTTCAAAAGTCACAGTTATTGATCAAAAGTAAGTGTACAAAATAAATGCAAGATTAATATTTAATTTTTTCTGAAATATGACAATCTTAAAACTTGTGGGAGAAGAGAGTAGGCTAAAGAGGCATTTCTCAGGCATTCCAGTTTTAAAAAGATAGCATTACCACACAGCATTGTCTGAGGATTTAATGTCACTGTGCAGGTTAACTCCACAAGAGCTTCAGAATTTCCCATGAGAATATGGTAAATCTTAGCTCAAGTCAACTTTCAGGCAGATTTGGACAGACCTGGGTAACTATTACTACCAGTAAGGCACAAAGACTGTTATTTAAATAACCCAAAATAATCCACTGTGCCACTGAGCATGACAAGAGTCTTCCTTTGGATGGCGCTTTTTTATTATTGCTGTTGCTGTTTAAATATCTAAAACATCTGCAAAATCATGAAATTAATTTAATCCTTTTCAACTATTTTTTCCCCAGTTAAAATTCCCATGGGTGGTTAAAATTCCCACCAAAAATATGCCATTCTGTCCAGTTCAACAATTGTGGGAGCACAAAATTAGGTGGGAGAAACTTGGTAAAGTTATGGTTTAGAATTTTCTCCCCATTTCTTAGAAGAAGTAGAAAAAGTATTAAGAAAGGACTTAGTATTTAGCTGCTCTGCCAAGGGAAATGTGGGGCTTTGAAAGGAATTTATCAGGTCTACAAAAAACCCCTACCATCATTAGACAAAACAACCTTATAGAAATCAGGCTATTACATAACTGGGGGCACCTAACTCAGGTGATTGCTGCTGTCTCTCCCCAATTAAGGCTGTCAGAGCTCCAGCTGTAGCATCTGTGTCAGGTGTCTGAAGCGAGCAATGTGAACATCCCATGACTCACCATCAAAGCTATCTAATTTCATTGGAATTTGGTTGCTTAATTCCTTCAAAATCTTTCAAAGATCCAATATCAAGTTCTCTGCTTAGCCAGACAGACATGACAACTCTCCATGTTTTATTAGAACTTTTGGAGTACACTCTGGCAGTCCTTCCAGAAGGCAACATGATTCTTGATATCTCTTTCCAAATTGAAGCAGAACTTGACAAAATGAGGATGAGAAGGCCTTATACACACCACTGGCATGCAGGCAAGCCATTCACCCTCGGTAACAAAGTCAGAATTTTATGTTCTGCAGTGTTTCCAGGTGTATTATATTTAAAGCATTAATTTAAAAACCTAAAATGAACACCCCACCCCCAAAACCCACAATTTTGTTCACCGTATCAGCCAAGAGAATGTGATAATTATTAAGGCATGGGAGGGGTAATTGGGAATACAGAGGTACCAGGAGCATCACACTGAGAGTAAGTTAGTCTGTAAAAATGCATTTTTCCTTAGTTCTACACCATTTTATTGACAGATAAAACATTTGCAAATAGAAAAAGGTACCTTGATGTGTGAGAAATATATAATTTCTCAAAAGAAAAAAAGAATTGTGTGAAATTACCCAGTTGCCCATATAACCACTTTCCCTCTGTGGGTTGAATGTGGTAACCCAAAAACAACAGGTTGTTTATATACACTGACCAAACTAAAGAAAAACATGTATTTTAACTGGGTTTTTTTCTTCTACTGATCCATTTTTTTGTACCACTCAATTTGTAACTTCTGCCAACTTTATCATTTTATCATATATTTACAGGTAACCAGAGTATCTCCCCAATCATTTTGCAAGACAGTTACTCTTCATCACATATTTTTAGGAAAAAGAACTTGATTGCTACACAGGCTTCCACCAATGGAAATGTACATCCTGCAGCATGCTTAAAAAACTGTTGTCTCCAGTTGCAAAGGCTATGGTGATGAAGGTGAGACAGAAGCACAAGCCCTAATGCATTCTGTGCTCAGAAGGATTTGCTGTAACTTGCTAATCTGGCATTCCACACAATAGAGCCCATTTCTCTCATGGTTTACCCAGAGGAAGGAGATGGTCTTCTCCAGTCTCAAGGCAAAATGCATGGGTAATTACAAAATGGCAGCAACAAAATGAGAGATTCAGTAGCAAAATAAAGTTGTTTTAAGCAGATGTAGTATTTTTTTTTAACTTCACACTTCGACACAGTCAAAAAATCCCCCTCAGACTTAAAATCTGGTCACTGGAATAGTTAATGAAATACATATCCATCACAACACATCTTTTCCAAAGGAATTTTTAAAACATGATAGAACACACCACTTCAATGACAAAAAAAGACAGGCGGTCACATTCTTGATGTTTACATGGCTCCCTGAGCAATATTGATAGGGGAATCTTATCACAATACAGCTAAATCTCCTTAGCAGTCAATAAATTATATATGCACAATTTGGTAATATTTGTATTGGTAATATATCATATATCATATGTACAGAATATAACAATATATAATTCCTATTAACCTCAAAAATAGCAAATGGTTAATTTAATAATGTATTTTGACACTGCAATGATGTGTCTGTATATACATCAACACAGTACTGTGTTTATAAATACTTATGTATCACTATTAGTCAATTAAACTGGCCAATCTATGTGCCAATAATATGTTCTGTAATTTCTAATATGTCAGTAAACCCATAAAATACATTTAGAAAGAAGCTTATTAATTTCTGTGGGTTTTATCTAGAAAGAGAATTCAACAGTTTCAAATTGAGCTTTCAAGAAAGGGATGCACAGAAGATTCAATTAGGAAGCATAGAAGGAACTTTTCCAACAGCCTATGAATAGGAAAATCCTTTTAGTTTTTCTGAACACTTCTCTAAATAGTGCAAAGGTCATTTAAACCCAACCACATTTCTGATTAACAATTCTGTGCCAAATTTAGAAAAGGCATCTCTGGAAAGCAAAACTTCTCACACTTTGAAAAATTCAACCTCCAAGATAATACAAAAAAGATCTTACTCTTCTGAGAAAAGCAGAAAAAACTGAAGGGGAATTTGCACACTCTTTGCTGCTTTAGTCACATTTCACAGCAGAAAACTCACTACTGAATTTCAAGCCAAGAGTGTTACCAAAAATGAGCTGAATAGGTGAAGATTCTCATGTCTTTGGCTTCCATCATGAACAGATATCTTCAGGGATAGATTGCTATGTCACTTAAAAATTCAAACCCATAAATGGTTAATCCACGTTTGTGAACTCAGTAAGTAATATTGGAATTAACTGCTACTGTAACACACATCAGCTTATTTTCAAGACTGAAAATATTTTGACTTCTCAGCATTAGTTTTTCTGAATATTTGCTGATTTACATCAGAGAAGGAGACACTGAAACACAATGGAATATTATCAATCTATTAAAACTAAAATTTGCCTTGAAATCTCATATGATACGTAGTATAAAGAATCTCAGTTCAAATAATGGCTAATTCATCAAGTAAAAAAATCCCAGTTTTGTGCAGTTCCCTTTTTATACATATAACATGTCAGGGTTTCACATCTGACAATTGAAGAAAAGAAAGGAAAAGAGTGGTTCTACAGTTATAAAAGTCTTGGCTATTCTGTCATAATTCTCACCATGTGTGAAATATGCTGGTGTTAAAAAACAAATGTTCTATTGCCAGTTGTGTGTTTGAAATGCAAGCAGCTTTATGCAACACACGACAGTGATTTTCCAGCAAGTCTGACAGTGCATGGGCCCCGTAGTTGAAATTTTTTGCTCTAATCTGTGTTTATAGTAGAAGTAAATAATCCAAACAAAGAACATTCCACTATGCAGGGCTGATGGCTTTGTGATAAGGCAGAGCCTGGCACGAATGACAGAGCCAGCAGTCTATTGAGGTAAAAAACAGCACTCTGATAAGTAAAACTGTCTTCTGATTTATAGACCTTAAGTTGGCTTTTTAACCCTTGAATCATGAAAATCTGCACCATACAAAGGCCTGTGAAAAAAGGCATGTAAAAGAAAAAAAAAGAAACACTTAAAAAGAATTTTTTAATGAAAAACTGTAGTGGCTAAGATGTTACTTTTGTTATCAGAAAATCACCTTAAATCTGAATTTCAAATATACTACATGTAAGAACTTTTCCTGATTAATTTTTGTATTGAACACAGGACTTCAAAAAGAACATATGAAAAACAAAACCATTTAAGATCAATTCTTTTTTTGTTTACACAGAAATAAATGGGCTTGAAAAAATAATGAATATTTATCTTGCAAAACTTATGATGCCAGATACAACATGATACATGGCCTTTGGTGTCAGTCATATCTTGTGTATACAAGTCCTGAGAGACTCTGGTCCTCAGGCAGATTGAAAAGACTTTCAGTTCTTCCACACAGTATTTCCAATAGTTAATTCAATTGTTAATATTTAATAGCAAGCAGCCCTGAGAACTGCTGCAACCCTTTTCCAAAGAGCTCCTAAATGCAGAAGACAGTTATACATTTGCATATATGAATAACCACTTAATAAACAATGTTATTTGATTTTCAACTCTACCTCCAGCACTGGATAAGTACACTCTTGCTCACAGAATTCATGTGACTTTTTGGTCCTGGTCAAAATATACAGTCCTGCTACTGTCTTAGTATGTGAAACTGGTGTTGGACAATTCTTTTTGCAGTCTAACTGTCTTATTAGCTGACAGATAGATCTGTACTCATAAGAGCTGTGAGATAGCTTATACATTCATAAATTGGGACTTGTGGACCATGCTTGAAAGGAAAAAAAAGACTTGGAAGGATAGTTAATAAACAGTGCCACAGAATCAGTTACATTCCAGAAATGGAACTATGAATTTTCAGGCCATCAAACTCCAGCAAGACAAAAATCCACATAACTTAGGTTGTTGAATTACAACATCCTAGTTCCCAAATGCAAATATGCTTGCACACAAAGTACAATCTTAATTAAATCCACTTTAGGTCTATGAAAATTTGAAGGCATCTCAGAAAACTTCCCGCGTTATTAAATCTGTGAAAATTAAGCATTTTTCCAGTGAGATCAGATATCAAGACTAGAAATCACCCCCAAAACCTATAATTTCTACAAGACCTATTTCACAGTTCAAGTTCCTACTACACCTATGCTTAGGAATTTCTTCTGTAACACTAGAAAGGCTCCTGAGCACAGAGAGGGCACAGGCTCCTATTTTTGCAAGCTTTCCATAATGATCAAAAATGTAATAGGCTCCACTCAAAACATAGTTCTTTCCCAAATATGATTTCACAGGAGAGGTGGTGAAAGAAATTCCAAGATGAGCTTCCTTTTCACTTACTACAAGCCTGTTGCAGATGGACAAGTCATTGCAATCTTGAGTCATGTCAGACCAGGAATGCAAAGCTGGTATGTTGGCCTCAGTGGCACTATTTTACAGTGTTGCCTATAGTTCACTAGTAAGTTCTGAGATTTTTTATTCATAGAATTTTAAATACAAATTTTTCATATTTTAGAACACTATTTTAATGATCATTAATATTCAAACTACTAAAAACTGCTTGCCAATTTTTGACCAACTAAAGTGACCAAATTTTTCATTATAAAACTTGGCCACCTGAATATAGTATCTTCCTTTAAAAAACTATTCCTGTTAGTTATCTGAGTGCCTATGCATGGCAGTTACTCATTGAAATGTAATGTAACCCTACATATAAATTCCCTTCTTTTTGAGACAGGGTATTTCTTTCACTGTTGTACAGTTTTTTTGAAAGAATCAAAACCAAATACATTATTTTCAAAATTATCTGTCCTCTTCAACATATCTAACTGGTTGAGTACACCACAGAAGTTCAGCAGAAAGCAAGGCATGACAATCTCTCAGTTCTTTATAATCTAACACGTTCTTTACAATCTAACAATCTAATTATAAAGATTCTTTATAATCTTTAATAAGCCAACATAGCCAAAACACATTAATTTATTTCAGTACATGAACACAGATGTTACAGTAAGGTTTACTAAATTATTAAATTTGAAACAAGCAGAAACCAGTTCTTTCAGTAGCACAGGATGATCAAGGTGTATGACCACAAAATCAAAACAATGCCATACAAGCTATTATATAATTAAAAACCTATCTTCTATGGATTTATAATTCTATGGATTTATAATTTATTATAACTATTAAATGCAGAACCTACATGTAAAGCCTCTATAACACAGTTTTGATGTATGAAAAATTATAAAACAGGATTTCTTCATGAAGTTGATATGCTGCTCCAAATAACTAAGTGCAAAATTTTTAATTGCGAGAACTTCCTTTGCTTCTAAGATTTGGTACGTCAAAAAACTTGTATTCCATTTTTACTAAACCCTGTAACCCCCAAAAAGCTGTTAGAAAGCCAAAGACCACGTACAATTTCAGGTGTAACAATTTAAATTTAGTGAAGCCTCAGCACTAAAAAAAACCCTACCTCGGCATCTGATAAATTTGCTACTATTTAAAAAAAATATTTTAGTGACAAGTGATATTGCTCTCAGATATAAAATTAAGGAATTAAGGTATGTTTTGATAGGACAGACCTCCACACAAACAGAATATTGATATTTAGTTCTGCAGAGGGAATGAAAATGAAACCTCCTTCTGCTGTCCGTTAAGGTAAAAAATTAATGGACATTAATGGACACCCAAAAGGAACCACAGCCTGACCAAAAAAAAAAAAAAAGGGAATTAAAAAAAGTCTAAAGAGAGAAAATAGAAAAGAATCAGCAGAAAAGCAGAAATAGCACCTGAAGTAAAGTAAAAGGACTGCTTGTGCCCAGTATTTTGGAAGTCACTGTTCATGAATAGTTCATCCATGTGAAAGTACAAGTCATATATAAGGCTGCAAAGGTCATTGAGACTTCTGGTGATCAAGTCAGTAAGTATCAGCCACACATGCTAGACTGTCTTGAAATAAAATTAAAGTGTAGACACCACAAATCCTATTATTTATACAAAGTAAGGAACACACAGCTTCTTTTGTTGTAATATTTCTACTGCACTGCTGTCTTATTGCTCTCCTAAACTCTCCCACAACTCCCAAAGTAAGTAGTTCTCAGAAATTTTTCTCACAATATTGAAAAATTAAAATGCTATCTCTGACCCTCACTGATACCAGGAGCACTAGCTATGACTTTAGAGGTGATCATATTAAAGATCTTGAAAACTTCCTGTTACAAACACCTGTTTCATTTTGCCTGTCTTGAGCATGTTTGTGCTGAGCTTCTGGCCTGTGCCAAGTGTCAGCTTCAGGACAATTATTAATAACTACTGCAGCAGTGGAAGCAGTAATAGAGGTTCAGTATCAATAACTAATTTATTCCTTTTTATCTACTGAAAAATTTATATGAATGTTGCCAGTATGTTCCTTGTGGTAGCCGTGAAAACCAGCTCCAGCATTGTCAAGCCAGGACATAAAGCAGTTTGCAGCAATGTTAGAAGTCCAGACCTACGTTCCCTAAAACTTCAGTCTGAATAGAAGCTGCACCAGCCTGATGTGGCTGAGTTGTTTGCAAATGTTTGGACTCACAGCCAGGAAATGAAAACTGATGACGGCAAGACAGATGAGATTTATGGCAAATACAGAGACCAGGACTTTGGACTTACATCACTGTCAGGGAAAAAATAGGACTGGAAAAGAGCACTAGTGGTGAGGACAGTAAATTCAGTGGGAGATTCAGTAAGTGGCTTGCACAATGAGCAAGAGAGAGAAGATGCCAAAGACAAGACAGGGACAAAGCTCAGATGAAACAAAACTGCATTGTGGCTCTGAAGGTTCCTCTATACACACAAGTCATGATGATAAGAATTTCCTGTATGTTCCTTTAAGAATGACAACATCTTTATTACAGGGATGTTAATTCATCACCAGCATATACTCAGTCGTGGCATTTCCTCCCTTGTAAGGCTTTTGGTAGAACTTTAGGTTGTTGTGACTGCTTCTTTCTCTGTGATTCAGGTAAATAGTGGCAGGGATGAAGTGAAGTATTTAGAGTAGCTTTCTTTTCTCCTAATACCTGCAAGGTAAAGAACTTGGTGGGATAGACTCCTGCTCATGTCCCTACAGAAAATGTGGAATTCCTAGATCACAATTCAAACTATAATTTTATAGATTTGCTGCAGGATAACAGAATTCTCATTACAGAAGGACAAGGATTTTTTCCCTGACAGGAAGAAAAATCTGCATGATCGGCTCATATGGAAGGACTATCACATAAACCTCCAGAGCTCGGCAAGCTGAACTGCACTCTTTAGAACAGAATGGGAAGGTCTGGAAAATGCTCACAACTGACATCAAACAAACTCTGAATGGACCAAATGTTACACCACTTTATGTTTCCTGAAGATCTGGCAAAATGAACATCAAAAGAAGGGGCAAAAAATTTCTCTTTTCTAAGACATGTTTTAGAAGTCTTTTCAGTATCTTACAGAGTGGAAATAAAACCACCAATCTAAGGAAGTAAGAAAAAATATATCATCATAGTTTTGGAGCTATCTATTTGCTTGCTACCTATTTTAAAGATCAACACAGAAAAGACCAAAAGTGAACCTGTACTTCTGCTCTAGAGGTTAATTCAATTATGAAGCCAAGGAACTCCCAGAACCATCCATTAAAAGGACGAAACAAATACTGAATGGCCACTGTTGACAGGAAAACTAACAAAGAAAGGAAAATCTACCTCCTAAAAAGTAAATGAACAAACAAACAAATTACAAACACTACCACCATCCTCTACCACCAGTATGTGCTCATGGAATCAAGAAACATATCATGCCTTTATGTGCCCAAGGAAAGGGCATTGAAGCTAAGATGCAATCTCAGGTACAGAGTTTCCTCGCTACTGGAAAACAATTCGAATATACTCTAATTGTGCTTTGTGTGATACTCACACACCAAACAGGCTACATGTATATATATATTTTGTATAACTTTCAAAGATAGGTTGCAGGTTTTGAATGAAATATGAAGCACAAAAATTTCAAGAAAGAGACATTAGCAGCCCAAACAAATTTTGTTGCCAAGTAACTTCAAAGTATTGCCTGTGGTTCTTTCTCTAGTGTTATTTATGGCATCTCCATCAGCCTGTATACTATTGAAGCAAAAGAACTCACTTAGTGTACGAAATGTTAACACATGGGGATACTTCTATGGCATGTTTGTGAGACTTAATGCCAGTATTAAACATTCTCTTTTTCAGAAGTCAACATGTGCAGCTTTCCAAATGCTTTGCCTATTCCCTTTGTCTTCTACATTCAATCACTTCTGAGAGGAAAATAATTAGAACATGCAATAGCTAGGTGTTTCATCAGATTTCTAAAAATAGAAGTTCATCCTCAACCCTTTTAAAACACAATTGTGTCAACAAAGAATACATCCCTTTCTCCTGCTACCAAAATTCCTTTATATTAAATATTTTATGCTACTTCCTCTCTACCTGCTTTTTTCTCCTAAGAAAAATTCCTAATCTTCTGGTTTGTTGAATACAATCACTGAAAATTAAATTATCATTAAATACATTGATCTGAAATTATTTTCAGATAAGGAAATCTGAAAGGAAAGAGAAGGAAACTTCATTATTCTCTCAAACACCTGCTTTCTTAGGACAGTCCTATTTTCATAGATGTTTCTATTCTCTCAAGTTTAGTCACAAGGATAAGGTGAGGATAAATGTTTTTTGTTTGGTACAAATAAATAAGAAATCCCAATTTTTTAGTCTCCACTGCAGAGTAATAATTATTTTAAACATCTTCATAGTCTTTTTGTATTTTAAATTCTACCTTTTTTTCAATTATCTCGTGATGTTCACCACACTGCTGCTATGTTTTTGTGAGTTGACTATTTCATTTATCAAAAAAAACCCTTTTAAAATCTTATACCTCCCTTTCCCTTTCTTAGCCAAAGCTGTAATCCAATATCTCTTTTCCCCTCTGAACTGTCTTTTCCAAAAGCAAGAACTGCAGATGAAATATCTATTGAAGAAATATCTTTGAATGTCCAAAAGAATGGTGGTAAAAAAAATGTGGATTCAGGCAGTGGCTCTCCTTAGGCAGAAGAAGACCTTTAATTCTTAAGGAGAAAGGTAATTTTGGCGAACAGGCATCTTTGGACATATTAAACTCCTTTTCAAGGCTTGATGAGGAGTCTTGGCCCCAAGTCTAAGTAAAAAGAGAATATTTTCACTAATGTTTTCACTCAGTCTTCACAAACTTGTGTGTCCCACTGAGAACTTACTCCATTGAAGAACTACTAAATTTATTCTTGCATTCTGGTAGTTCTCCATATATATCATTAACCGTGAAAAGGAAAAAGACTACAAAGTCTTCTGCAAAGGGACATGGGGCTGCTAGTGCATCAGAAAGGTGCAAATCGTATAATAAAATAATGCCAATTGCAAAACCAATTACTCTTTCCATTTCACTCTTTTCCTCTCCCTTCCCCTTTTTACTGAATAATTATGCTGGACAGGCAGTTGACACTCTTGAGTTGAATTGAAAGATTAGTTAATCAATAAAACCATTTCACTTCTTCAGGTTTTATATGTGGGTCACTTGACAGCTCAGCTCCTTACCAAATGTAGTTCCAGGCATCCCAACCAATGCTTCCTGACAGTGAAAACAGTTGCCGGCACCCCAGGTAGTCATTTCTAGACTGTTGCATAAGTGACTAAGACAAGACTGGACGTATGGTATCAAGTAAAAGAACTGCACCCTGTTCACTTATTGTCTTCTCTTTCAGGAAGGAAGGCAGACCAACAGAACAAATCCCTCTTTTTCAATGTCCTTCCTCACAGAATAGTATTATTAAAATAAAAAAAGAAGAAAAAAGTTGTTAAAGTAGTAAAAATGATCTGTGCAGGCTGATGATTACAGGCAATAAGGGGAAAATACAGAAATGCTTTACCAGGGACTGAAAAGAGATGAGTTAGTGACAAAAGCTAATCAAAGAAAAGAAAAAAGGCTAACAAGTGGTAGTGGGGAATCATCTAAGAAATGGTGTCATGGCCCCCATAATCTCAATTTTTTCAATTTTATATGTTGGGCTGAAATTCTTGCAGAGAAGGGGTTGACTCATGAGGTCCAGACTTGGCTAGACAGCAGAAGCCACTTGTATTTTTGAAATAGAGCTCCAAGGTTTTCAGTTCTGAAAACAAACACAATTTTATAATCAAGACTTTGTTTTCCAAAGTCAAATTTTCTGTGTTCATGTAAAAGAAAAAAAAAAAAAAGAAAAAAAAAAAAAAAACCCAACAAAAAAACCCCAACTTTAATTCCAGACACTGTAGGAAACTTTTTTCTGAATCAAAGTATCTAACTTTTTTTAGGGTCATTTACCACCACTAGGAAAGACTGAAACAAAAAGTCATGTGCAAAGCCTAACTACCTCACCATGTGGCCAAATAAACTTCATCCTCATCTTGCAGTGATTAATGGAACTTGATTGATTTCAGGAACTCTTCTCTTTCACACTGGAACAGCTACTATTGTTTATTCTGACTCAAAGCAAAACCAAAAAATTCTTACATTGAGATGGCTGACTTGACTCCTACTATATGCAACAAAGTAATGCAGTTCCTCTGTACTGATTCGGATGTCCATTGCTTTAGCATAAGCTCAGGAATATTAAAAGACAGTGAAATGTAAAAGGAACTTATTGTTGGAAGAAAGATTTTCACACAACAGAATTTTAAAGATTTTTTAAGTGGATTTCTTAAAATCTGCTACAATGGCACTGGAAAATATTCAGAAATTTCAGCACAATTTACTGTCTTGAAATTCTGTTACGGTGACATTTGACTGATTTACATTCTTTTAGATTTTGCTCTAACCAGCACCTTTATTATGTGACCTTTATTCTGGATGCCCTCCAGGGCACTATATACAATAGCTGCTTCCACACCACTAGCTCAGCTACAAGCCAGCTGACTTCTGTGCTAATTGCTGCATTTGAAACTTCCTTTCCTCTAAAAAGTTCCAATTAAGAGCCAAGTATTTAGAGTAGGGACTCTGGATCTAATCTGGGTATCTAACTTTTATTCTGAGGAAAATGTTACAGCCTGTTTTCTGCTCCGGGAGACAATTTAGCATTGACATAGTTAAAATACTCTCTAGAACTGTATAGTAAGGAGCAGCAAAACCAAGAATGCATGAAATGGAGTATTGCTATCAGAAATGCTAGCTATTTGCAGAATTCTTATGTCAACAGGACCAGTAAACAAGTGTTAATATTTCTAGTGGAAGGTACATCCATAGGGAATTCAATGTAGTTAGCTGCACAGAGCAAAGAATCAGATCGGAGAGGGAATTGTGTCAGCTCTGGCATGTCGGCAGTATGTGGCTGTCAGGAGTGTGAAATGGAGCTGCTTCAAAGCTGAGTAGGCTGTGACCTGAATGCTGCACGTCCATGCACTCAGTGTGAGAGGATCAATGACAGCATTTGCTGGGCTCTAGTCATCCCCTCTGCTAATGAAAGCAGTCCTGAAAGGCATAATGCAGGGCCTCTAGGCAGCCTAAAGCCTAGCATTAGCTGAGTTTGTTATAAGCTTGGCTGGTGAGTGCGCTGAGCACCAGAGGCCCCCTCCTCTGTTGCTCTATCCCACCAACTCCCCCCGGCTGTCTGTTTAGTGTCACTCAGCTGGGATGGATCCCGTTAAAGATCTGACGCTTAGCAAGGACTCAGAGGTGTCTGGAACGCCTGCCTCTAATCATAAACACCACAGCTGGCAATGATGTGGTCGAGGAAAAAAAATCACCTTGATCCAACAGCACACATTCCCTTTGATGTTTTTGCAGTGAGTTCACTGCCCAGAGAGAAAGGTACTGCTTTAAAAAAAAAAAATCAGGCTTGACATTCTCAAATCATAACCATATGACTCTCAATTCCAAGCTTAAAAAGCCCCACAACCCAATCCCCGGAAAACACAATATTTTGTTCTGAGAAACTCAGGGAAGAAGCATCTGACAATGATAACATGAAACAGGTTTGGAAGATAATGGCAGTTTGAGAAGAAAACACTTCCAAAAAATTCAGACTGCCACTACCAAAAATGGAAGAAGCCCTCTGCCAAAGATTGCAAACTGTGGTGACCTCAAGCAAGAGACTGTAGCTGATTCAAGGGAAAAATGAAACTTTTCAAAGACAACATTGCTTGTGCTCTGCCACTGTTTATAAGTGCCTTATGCCCTCTTGCCTTTCGGGGTGGCCTGGTAAATACAAGAGCTCTTCTGTATTTTACAGTCCTCTGCCACAAATTTCTGTTAAATATTCAACACTGTGACCATGATTTTAAAATTTTTTCACCCAGTCAGGCTACAAAGAGAATTGTGAATCCAGAGCAAAAAACCTTGTTATTTATTGTAGGGTTTTTTTGCACTATCCCTCTGTTTCATATATAGCCATGAAATATACAAATATCCCATTTATTTTCATACTGCTTGGATTTCTTGATAGAAAAACTACACTGTTTTTCTTGCATCGATTTCTTTCTAGACACAGAGTGCTGCATATACCATTTGCTAAAAATCTGTGAAAACTGTTAACTTTTGTTCTCTGAACACATTCATGCTACTGCTTTCTTATGCTATGCCAGCTATACTAACAGGATAAAAGGCTGCATTTGAACAATCCTAATACAATATACAGCCTAATTTTCTTTTCCTTATTCACAGCAAGGGAGCATTACAATTAATAATGAAGCTCTTTCCAAGGCTATATGAAGAAAATAGACACATTGATGCAGAGACTTATTTGCTTGGTACAACTAGAAAAAATTAGAACTAACTTTGAAAAAGTCTCTAAAAATGCATCTTCAGAATTTAGCCTTATTTTGAAATTTAAATATCTAGCATTTTTACATGAAGAATGAACAGCTGGAACAACAGCAACTGCCAACAGTCATTTAGGAGTACTCAAGCATTTTGCCTTTCTGGATGTTTTTCTAAAATGTTCTTTTTTGTAATTTCATATTACCCACAAGGTTTACTTTCCCCTCCAGATAAAAAGGCCAGGTTATGTTCCCTCAGAGTCAAAAACAATACTAGCAACCATTCCCCAGTGAGAAAACAAAAGACAACTCCACCACCTTTGGTATTAATATGACCTGTTTGTTTCTGTGGCTCAAACTGATCAGAGACATCCTGACATGACTAAAGCAGAGATGTGACATCTCGTATAAAAAACACAGAGCTGAAGAGTGAGTATAAATTGAACTACAATGTCACTGCTGGAAAATCTGAGAGCTGTATTCCAAATCTGTATGAAGTTTCACAGGCTGTTTATGCTGACAGTCTTTTCTGCAATTCTCTCAAATGCTGCAGATTCAGATAAGATTCAGATTTATGAAATTTATGTAGTGTTCTACAGTGGTATGAGTGTTCATGTATATGGGAGGGAAAAGAAGGCTAATTCAGCTGGGTTATGAAACATCAGCAATTTACATACCCCTATATGGCAATTTTTCTCTTATACTGTATGTAAGCAAAATAAAATTAAATAATAGCTAAGATCTGCAGCCCCAATGATACTTACAAGGATGTGAGGGACTCAAATTTGTCTTATTTCCTTGTGCACTAATCTCTTAATTTCAACCAGAAAAAATTAAAATCAGTACCAGGAAACTGTTACTAACATACTGTCATAAACACGGTTAATTGATTAAAAAAAAAAAGTATTTCCTTAAGCCTTGTGAAGAACTATGGATTTTACTGCAATGGCAGTTGTTTACCTCAGTATATGCAAGAGTTCAGGAGGTGAGAGTCAAGATATGCATTGGATTTTTCAAGGAAAAAATCAGAGTTATCCATCCAGTCTGCTTCCCTTCTGCAATTGAATAATTCTATGCTTACTGGCAAAGTCTATCATAAAATCCTCCTCTTTACTCTCACATGACTTTCAAACACCACAGGATAAAAGTAACGAGAAGTCATTCTAATCATTAATATGGTTTTACTGCAAGAAATTTTTTTTGGCTTCCACATTTCAAAGTGATAAAATCAGAATCAGTGTGAAAATGTTACTTATCAGAGCATTCCCTTAACAAAAAGCATAAGAGAATTCTGTAATATATTTATGCCAGCTTCATTTTATGGATCAGATTTAAAAGTGTTTTATTGATTCCATGTTCTTGCATGTAATGACTAAAAAAGACCAAAAAAGAACCCCCAAAAGCAAGCAAGCAAGCAACCAACCAACCAAAAAAACTCCACCAAACACTTTCCTGGTCACAAATGGATATGTACCCATTATGGTCTTAGTTTGACTAGATAAAGAGGACAGCCATCTTAAGAGAAGAAAAAGAAAAAAAAAATTGGTTCTAGGTGGTGGGCTTCATGCTTATACTACAGTGAATATAACTGACCTGGTGACAAGTGAAATATGATATGACTGTGCCTAAAATGCATGTGGCCTCCACCTGTCACATTGCATTGACTACACCAACATTCAGTTCATCTTACCAGCATCTAACACTTAGACACTGCTTTGGTGGTCTATTAATGAAATACAGCACTTTGCCTTAAAAAAGGAAGCAATTTTAATTCATATTCACAAAGAATGTAAAACATGATGACTTGTTACCTGACTTGATTTGCTAAATGTCTTAGATTCCATGTGACTGGCAGGGCTGGTATGCAAAGTATCAGACATGTGCAAAATTCCAGGATGAAATAGCAGTTCAATCAGAAAGCAAATGCTTTATAGCACTTACAAGGCTGCAGTTCAAAGATGCCTTCAGCCCTTCATTTCTAAACCAGTCCAAAGCTGCCTTCAGACAGTTCACTCACACCATGACAGAGGAGGTTCCACCTCACACCAACTCTCTAGTGACTCCTCCAGATGAATCAGAAGAGAAATTGACAAGCTACAGCGGCATTCTCAGATGAAGGGAAGCTGGCTGGCTGGAGAGTTTAGGATGAGACACACAGGTCAAACAAAAATCTTCAGGGATTCAAAAGCTCATGTTTCCTGTGCCACTCCTCCTTTAAAGATTGCAACGAATTCTGTCAAATTAAAGAGCTCAAATACTTTCATTTATTTCACTTTTATGAGATGTAAATCTAAACCTGATTTAGAATTAATTGCACAAGTGATTATAAACCATTTAACTTGGGCACAACCATAAATTCCTGGCACTGAAGTCTGATTGTGCAGATCCTTACCCACAAGAATCTCTCTACTAATACCAACACCGTTCATGTGGAGGAGCAAGAGTTTCAGAGCTAGAACAGAAACCACAACACTGTGGCAAACCCTCCACAACTTTTTTGTTTCTCCTGTTTCTGAAACGAACTGCCTCCTGTTGCTTTGTTTCTTTGCTGATTTTGGAAGTCTCATTGGGAACTTAATTTTTGTTCATACATAGCCTTCATATCAATTTCCAAACTTTCAGTGCCAACGTGCATTCTATGGCTTTTGCAGTACACAATCTCTGCTTGCAGAATAGTCTAAGCAAGTGGATACTGGAGTAGTTTATGCTTTATGAAGTTTTCTCAAGGTTTTGCTTTTTGGGTGTTTTCTTACAAGAGGTGATTGAAAACAGAAAGGAAAAGCCTGGTTTTCCTTTTTTTTCTTCTCTTTTCTTTTTTTTTCCCCTCCTTTAATACTCTTACTCTGAGACCATGTATGACAATACCTCGTGGAAAATTGCTCCTGTCCAATAACATGCTCAAAGTACTCCTTTGCCAGAGGCATTCACTCATTATATTAATCAAACAAGCATACAAAAACAGACAAAAAGTGACTGGTAATGCCCAGTGAATTTCTGTGCTCAGCTAAGATGATTTGGTGCATTGCATGCAGATGTCAGGTATTTTTATAAAGAGCTCCATTGTGCAGGGCCCCACCACTCCTCCATCGCTCCCAGCACTCCCTTAAAAGGGGGGGCGGTGGGCAGACAACCATTCCAGCTGGGCTTGGAACCTCGTCTGAGTCAGGAAAACCACAGCTCATAAGCAAAGAGGAAGCATAATGTTCTACAAGGACAAAACATTAGCAAAAATGTCACTCAGCCCCAGTTCCACATGTTGGCTGCCACGGCCTCTTCCTCCTAGCATGCCCGATTGATATAAATTCCATCTGCTCAGCAGCCAAGTGACAGAGAAGAAATACTGGCATCTGGTCTCTATTGCTGTCGGGTTTTTGTTCCATGTTAGACCTTAGCTAGAAACATATGAAGAAATGAAGGTGCTGGCAAGCGACTAAAAGGCTGCACTGGCACAAATGAGACTTTCTGATGCTTTTCACACTTCACTTTGGATTTTTACAGGCAAAAAGGTGGAGGAGACTTGATAAACTGAGTCTGGAGAGCCAATGGGCCTGGAGGTCATTTGGTGTTTCTAACTTGTTTTTGAGCATTTAAAACTATAAAGCAAAACAATTTTTTTTAACAGAACAGAAGGTAACGACGTCGCACAAGAATGTTGCTCTTCAGTTAGGTTTTTTTCTCCTTCTCTTAAACATCCACTGGTTTGGACCTGATCCACTAGCACTTTATATTCTCCTGAGAAGCAGCTGGAAAGTGCCAAACCACTAAGTTTTTTTTTTTTTTAACCCCACTGTGTCCGGCAGAAAGCAAGTACTTCAAACCAAAGAATGAGAGCAATAGAGCAAACCAGTAATGTGCATAACTATCTGAGAAATCATGCCTGTTTTTTTAAGAGCAACCTCTGAAGAGATAGGGGAGACTGTGAGTCAATGTGATTTCATGTGGATGCGTGTAAATTTAAAGATTTCTTTGATGAATGACTCCTCACACAAACAGAGGTTCAAGAAAAAAAAAAGGTGTGACAGAGAGAAAAGTAAAAAAGAAAATATATTGGTAATAAAATTAGATACAGATGCTTTTTTCTTTGACAAACAACAACTGGAGCCGGAAACTTAGGAAGACATTTTGTACCTAAAGGGATCCACAAAACAACACAGGATAGCTGGTGTGCAGTAAGGTAAAATATTTCTAAAATTTAAAGTGGAACCTAAATATTCCAAATCAACATAGAATTTGATTTTTTTGGAAAAAAAAAAAGAGTGTTCTATTTATCTATGAGCCTCCAGCCCTTGTTGGTCTCATGATTTTCTCTGCAATACAGCATCCTTCTCTTTTGTGTGACAGGACCAGAAACTGACAGAAAGAAATGAAGCGAGTGAACAGCTATCAGAGTGACATTATAACACCAATGAGAGAGAACACATGTAAGAGAAGAGCTCTCAAGAACATATAAATATATAATAGAGCCCTGGAACACTTAATAATTAATTGTGAGGAAGAAGCTTTTATTTCAACAAAAAGAAAGGCTCCTAACCAGCAGCCCCATGAGAGTGGAACAGTCCACTATACTGATGCCCAACAGAACCATGCCAGTTCTTCACAAGGTGAAGTTCGCCTTTCATACTTGGTCAGGATCACTTCAATGCACTGCCTGCCTTGCATCCTCAAGTAACGTCTGATACCTGCCTTCTGTGGTGATTTCCTGCCTGCAGTGGAATTGCTCCCAGCCACTTCAGTGGGCTCTGCACCTAAACCAATAAAGTCAGCAATCTAATTTATCTAGTAGGATAATGAGTATTAAAAGATGCCATAACTAGGGGTCAAATAGTCCACTGCTGGTTCACCTCACTGAAGTGCTACTTTAGGGAAGTTAATTCTGCTAAGTTAGTGTTCCTCACTGGATATTATCACTCAATTTGTAACCCAGATGAAAAGTCTTAAGTACACATGTGAAGAATCAGTGGTGCTCATCGATTAATAATGTGCCTCCATAGAATCAGTGGTTTTGACTACTACAAAGAGTTTGAAAGAGTATTCCACCTTCAGGTCTCTTTGCATGGGACGCCTCCCTCTAAGAGTTGTCATTTAATCACCATCCAAATGAACTCAATACAGGCACTTTCTCCTAATAATGCCTTGCTCAAGGCAATCCTCCAGTGCGACTCCTGAGGAAAAACTCTGTTTTTAATTGATTTATTAGAAGGCCAGGTTGGATCAGACCCTGGACAACCTGTTCAAGTGAAAGATGTCCCCACCTATGGCAAATATTTGCAAGTAACTTTACATTAGCAAATAATTAAAGCTCAGTATTCCAAATATCACCATATTAATGCTGTTAAATGGTGCAAGTTGCTTTCTGTCAGTTTCCTTATTTAGGAAATAAGTAAAGTAGAAACTGTATTTATTCAACACCTAAAAAAATAATGTGGCAACCTACATATCACTTCAGAGCACCTCTCCAAAGCACTACCCTTGATCATGGGACCTGACACTTTTTTGCCTTGACCCCAATGATTTCCTGTTCACAGACAGCACCATGCTTACAGTTAAGCTTCTTCTACAGAAGAAGATCAGGTAACAGTAAATTCCCCAGTCAGAGCTTCTTAGGAAAGGAAGCATATTATTCTCAAAGGGTTTAGTAGTCTGTTAGGTAGAGTAATGGAGTAAAAACATAACCTTTTATAACAAGGTGTCAACCAAACTCAATTGTATCTTCCCTCCCGTTCCACTATATAGGTAGATGGTACAGTCTCAGCTCTCTTTTTGTACAGATTTCTGGAGGATGGACATTGAGGGTCTTTTTACTACCACAGTAAAAAGAAAGAGTAAGACCAATCTTTTAGCATTAAATGGAGGTGTGCACATACTTACTACATATAATAGTTCAAAATAATTCCAGAGTTACACTTTCAGTGAAATCAACATGGCTGAGTGAGACTTGACTTAAGACAGTTTGTAAGGTGTCTCAGTGTGTGCAGCAGACAACATTACACTTCCCGAAGGCAAGGCCTGGCGTGCAGTCAGCGATGAGAGGGGACAATTGAGCTGCCTAGCGCTGGAACCATCAGCGCAATTTCCCGCAAGTCAGGAATATGAAACAGCACAGCTGCTGGGATGAGTGAATAGCTGAAGGAGCTTGTGTGAGCTTCAATAGCAGGCAGGAGCAGTGCTCCGCTGTGAATGACAAGTGATGGGCCAAATCACTGGGGAGTTACCGATGAGTTATTAATGGTGACAGGTACACTACCTGGGAGACAGGTTGAGAGGGGAAAAAGATTATTTATAAGCGAATAGTTAACAGCTGTACCCACTGCTAAGCATTACATGGATGCCACAAACTGTAGAATTCAAATCTTGGGTTATTCAAGCACGAACAACTGCCTGTCACCAAACTGCAACGCATCGGTACAAATTAAGGTGGGAGAGACGAGACGAGGCTGGAATGTTGCCTTGCTCAAGTAGGCAATGTCATCACAGAGTGCAGATAAGAGCAAGAGAAGGGCTGAGATAACCATGAGGTGAAATATGGTTCTTAATAATAATGATGAATTTACAAGAACAGCTTTTTAATTTTTCCTGAGGGCTTTTGGAAGAGAACAGATGCTGAATATGTCCTGTACTGACATGAATATTTTCAAAGAAGTTTTCTTTTGAAATGAGAAGTAATATATTTCTATTGTGGAGATAATTTCTTCTATCTCCGTCCCCCTCCCAGGTTTGAAAGACACATTGTTAAGCTTATAATATAACATTCTTACAATGCCTACAATAATATAGTCACCTAGTTTTTTCCCAAAGGAATGAAGCATTGTAGTAGTGAGTATATTATGAGTTGCCTGAACAAAAACCTTAATAAACTATTTCTCTAGTACAATTCTGAACCGAAAGGAGCAGGGAATACAAACCAAATAAAACCCCAAAACACCCAAAAAACCCCCATACACACAAACACACCTCCCCCCATTAGGAATTTGGAAATGTTTTCATAATGTGAACATGATCATGAAAGAAACTGTTTTTGAGTCCTTTCCTATTCCACTGCAAAGATGTGTCTCTGCAGTAACTGCTTACATGCAAGGAGAAAACCTAAGAAATAATTTGATAGCTTTTCTTGTGGGCTTTTAATGCAGTAGAGGAGTTAAATACCTGCAAGATCAGCCAGGTTCCAAGACAAGAAGCAGGTGGTTCACTGACTTCTAGGTTTGCACAAAGCACAGGCTGGAAATCACCCACTAGATATCTGAACAGAGACAACTTTTCCCTGCAACAAAATGTGCCAAATGACTAATCTTAAAAAAAAGAAAAAAAAAAAAAAAGAAAAAAAGGGGAGAAAATTAGGAAAAGCATTAACAATCTAAATGCTTAAGCTTAAAACTTTAAAATCCAGTTTTTCTTGAAATAGCGTCTCACACAGACTCTAAAATAAGAAAAGTAAGAAAAAAAGAAGGCTAGTCAGCGACACATGGGTTCCTCCAAGGTAGAGGGAGAAAACTGTTTTTATCTATGGTTACTGCCTCTTCTCATTTCTATACCACAGGGACACTGTGCTCTTGTACACTCTAGAGGAGGGAGATATGTGAGCCAGAAAAGGTTCACACTTCAAGAAGCTTCTAAGGCTTTAAAATATAAAGGCAGAAACTGATTCAGCATTGTAACTGTTTTCAGGATTTAGTCCAAATCTTTCAGTTTTAGCATTCCAAAATGAACATCACTAAAAGGCAAATAGTCCTCTACATGTGTGTATTGGGGGTGGATGTGACGTTAGTAAAACTTACTCATTACTTTCTTCCTGATATTCATAATATTTAAATATCTCTCCTTCTCTGTTTCATTCTGGTTCTTATGGAAAGCTGCTATGATTCCTCAGTGTCTGAACTTCTCACACTGTGAATCAATACTTAAATATATTATCAAAGCAAGTGAGATAGTTACATTTTATCTTTACAATTGATCATTATTTTTATTAAATACTATGCTTTGTGGAAACTGCTTTTCACACAACTTTTGAGCATAAAAGAAACACGACATCATTTTTAAAGGTTTAGTAAGAGATTTGGGAACTGAACATTAGTGGAGTTTTCCATTAGTATAATTCTGAAATAATACATTTATTTCCCTAGATATTGATTAAATCTTTGTTTCTTTTCCATCCTACTTTTAATTTTTTTTTTATATTTAAAAGTCGCATGCTAGAGAACCTAGTCTAAAGGCATAGGAAACCCAAGTCAAATTTCAGAGAGTGAAATTTGAAAAGTTAATTCCCAAAGCTTTACTGTCAAAAAGCATGGAATTTACAGTGAGCAAGGTGAGCTTAGTTTTGATCCCTACATTTCAATTAAACAGTGTCTTACTGCACAAGTTTTTTTCCATTTGTTACAAGCAGTTTGCCTCTGAATGAGAATTTTCTTTCTTGTATTCATAGATAGAAATTGAAATATCAATTTCTTTGATTTCTCTTTAGGGGTAGGCCTCTGAATTTAGAAGCCTGTGTTTTGATACCCAAGTTTGCATGAAGATATCAGTGCCTGTTGCTATTATGCACCAAAAAGGAAAACAAACTTATTTTTAAAAACTGTAAATGCAAAAAGAATAACTTCAAGATTTTGTTGTCTACCTTTCAGCAAAAACAAACCAAAACCAAACAAACCAACAAAGTCACAAGGATTACTGCAATGCTTATGGTGCAAACCATAAGTATGGAATTTTTTCTTCAGTCTACATTATTTACCATGTTATTGGGTCAAAATTAATGCTCTAAGGATTATACAGAACACTGTATTTTTTTCCCCTCCACACACTTGGTCCATCCACCAAAGAAGGTCTCCTTTTTCTCCTCCCAACATAATGCAGTACTATTTGTTTTTTTATGGATTCATTTTAAGTTTTTGTGTGACACAAAGGACAAGCTGCCAACAGAAATAAAAAGCCAGGATACAAGGAAGGAGAGCTGGTTTCTAAACATGCCAAAGTTTGTTGGAAATGTAAGATTCAAGGACTTTTCCCTTCCCTGTATTTGATTCTAGATGTGCTGTACTCCTCATGCTACCCCAGTTCATCATGTATTAACAAGTACTTGCAAGCAAGTCCCCTTTTCCACAGAAGGTATTTGGTAAATGATGTCCACATGTTTCAAAGGGAACAGAAACTCATACCTTAACTTGTATGTACTACGTAATCAGGTTAGCAGGCTGGTCACAGTCTTGGTTCACTGTGCAGCCAGAGTCAACGAGTTGTGCTCTAGGGTGGCCTGGAGCCACCCAGCTAGAGGGAAATGAATTGGGGATGCAGAAGCTATCCATAGCTGAGCAACAGACACTGGGGAGGGGGTGGCAGGGTGGGAAAGGACCTTGTGCTCAACATCGTTTTTGAACTCACCCTGGAGAATCCCAGCTTAGGGCCGGAAAGACAGAAAGAAAAAGGAAAGGGAAAGGAAGGGAAGGGAAGGGAAGGGAAGGGAAGGGAAGGGAAGGGAAGGGAAGGGAAGGGAAGGGAAGGGAAGGGAAGGGAAGGGAAGGGAAGGGAAGGGAAGGGAAGGGAAGGGAAGGGAAGGGAAGGGAAGGGAAGGGAAGGGAAGGGAAGGGAAGGGAAGGGAAGGGAAGGGAAGGGAAGGGAAGGGAAGGGAAGGGAAGGGAAGGGAAGGGAAGGGAAGGGAAGGAAAGGAAGGAAAGGAAAGGAAAGGAAAGGAAAGGAAAGGAAAGGAAAGGAAAGGAAAGGAAAGGAAAGGAAAGGAAAGGAAAGGAAAGGAAAGGAAAGGAAAGGAAAGGAAGAAAGGAAAGGAAAGGAAAGGAAAGGAAAGGAAAGGAAAGGAAAGGAAAAGAAAAAGAAAAAGAAAAAGAAAAAGAGAAAAGAAAAAGAGAAAAGAAAAAGAAAAAGAGAAAAGAAAAAGAAAAAGAGAAAAGAAAAAGAAAAAGAGAAAAGAAAAAGAAAAAGAAAAAGAAAAAGAAAAAGAAAAAGAAAAAGAAAAAGAAAAAGAAAAAGAAAAAGAAAAAGAAAAAGAAAAAGAAAAAGAAAAAGAGAAAAGAAAAAGAAAAAGAGAAAGAGAAAGAAAGAAAGAAAGAAAGAAAGAAAGAAAGAAAGAAAGAAAGAAAGAAAGAAAGAAAGAAAGAAAGAAAGAAAGAAAGAAAGAAAGAAAGAAAGAAAGAAAGAAAGAAAGAAAGAAAGAAGAAGAAAGAAAGAAAGAGAAAGAAAGAAAAAGAAAAAACTTTCTACAGTGCAGTAGCTGCTGAAATTCTAATGCAATTATCTTGTATGAACTGACGGTAAACACTGTGCTGAAGTAAAAATGGGTACCTTTGTCAAGAACTCACAGAGTGCTACAGCATAAAGCAGACTGGTGGTGGGGAAAAGCCTCACAGACACACACCTAAAGACTGATGTAACTAGTACTGGAAATTCTTACTGTTTTTCTGAAGTTATTATTCAGGCATGTGAGCATATGTATAATTTAATTTTGAATTGTCAGGTTGAGGGACTTAAGCACCTCAAACTGGATTGACATTAAAATTCTTCAAATGTGCTTCAAAGCCTATAAAATTTTCCAGTGCACTGGTACTTATCTTGCACTCCCAACAAATCTCATTATTATTATCACTTATTATTGATACAATAATCAGTTCTATGCTAAGGTATTATATTTTCATTGAACTATTTCATCCTGCAGGTTAATATTCACCAAAAAAACAACAAACCAAAGAAACTAAAAAGCTTTGGCTCATCCTGTACAATCAATTTCCTAGCCATACGTGGCTGGGGGAACACATGCTTCTCATGCTTCAGCCCCCAAATGAAGACTGGAAATGACTAGGTCTGAGATTGCATAAACGGCAAAATGGGCTGCTGTTCTATCTCTGGACAGCCCCATGTCTGCTGGTCAGCTGTCCCAGAAGAGCTTCTTGCATTCTCTAACATCCAGGTTCTCTGCAGCCTCACAACAAATACAATACCATGAGCAATCTTCTACAGACCTTATTAATTTCTCACTCTTTTTGTACCAAGAAACATATCTCTGCCTCCAGCTGTGGGAGAAAATTAATGTCATGGGTCTTATCTGCATTACCTCACAACCCTTTGAACCTACAAATGAGAGAGAAGAGCTCTGTTTTGCGTGCTGTGGTACAGTTTGAAATGCTCCTATCAATAGGAAACCAGTTCCCACATGGAAAGCAACCAAATTAGTACTAGTTAAATTCTCTCACCCCAAATTTAGTTTTATTTTATGAAATCCTTTCTAAAAGAGATGGGTTGGACAAAAGAATTTGTGTGGATCACAACATTACATACTCAGCATGAACAGAGCAAGTTTTCCCAGGCATTGCCCTATCTACTTTTAAACAGTCTGAGAGCTTTTAATGGAAAGCCTGGTGCAACATAAGCTACATTAAAAGCAACCAGATGAGTGGCCTTATTTCTTCTATTCCTGTTTTCAGCACCGTATGTCAACCTGGACACAACTTACGGACATTCAAAATCCAGAATGCATGGATAAAAGTGTAATTATGTTAATTCTACGACCATATCTACATAACTACTCAAGCTACAGAGATACAAACAAACCCAGCAAGCTGACATATACTGGGCCAGCAGTTTCAAAAATCTACTTGTGCTACAAATTACTTCCTTTTGTGCAGACAACTGCCACTCAGTAACAGAGGTTTCCACACCCTTTTTCCACGCCCTTTCCAGTAGATGGAATGCAAGACTTCAGGGTGCAATTCTGGCAAGATTCGTCATGAAGCAGCCACTAAGACAGGATAGAAAAAGACATACCTTGCCCTACTATAAAAGATAAAAATGAACTAATGACATGGAATCTTTCTCTTCTATTTGATAAAAAAATTATTTAAAAAATTTCCTGAAATTACTGTTCCAGTGATGGTGATGTTTTAGAATTTTACTAAAGAATAATCATAATTACACATTCCATTTCATTAGAGGATCTCAAAGCACTTCATAAACATTAATTAACAACATCCAAGTATAAATTGGGATGATTAGAACATTTTGTTAAAGCTGTGGGGGAGGAGAAAAAAAATCAAACTGAAGCACAAAGGACTTGTGCAGCAAGTTAATATATCAGAGCCAGTAGAATAATACACGCTTCTTGGATTCAAGCTAAGTATTCAAAATTCTAGAACATGGGGCAAAATGACAGGCAAATCAGAGAAGATTTTTCCGCACAGGAAAGAAAAGTGAATTTCTTAATTAAAATATGGGAGTTCATCTTCATTAGAATCAAAATGTACCTTGATAAGTAAAAGGGGGTTGTCTGTCTACATTCAATGCTGTCCTCTTACTGCCTAGAAGGCAACAGTAAGTGTTCATGACATTTACCCCTCCTAATAAGAGTCACTCACACTTCACTGTTATTCCTTGTTATTGCTCAGGACAGGCACTAGCACCTCATTGAAAGATCAGTGCTGCAAGGGAAAAAAGTCCCCTTGAGATCCCTTGGACTTCAAGAAAAACAGTAAATCAACCGATGCTGGACGGATGACAAGTTTGATTCTCTGTGGCCCTTCTTGATTCCTAAATGTCTGTGGACCTAAATTTCCTAAGTGCCTGAAGTCAGGGCTGACACACAGACAATCAAAACCACATCTAAACTCAAAGCAAGAGGTTTCTAAACTGGAAAAATATTAGATCCATTTAAGTGTCATGGTCTGGACTCCATACTCTCTGATTGAGTTAATCTCCATTGATGTGTAGCTGAATGGTTAATATCACAACCTTATCACCTCCAGGACCATGATTTGAATTCAGCCCAAGGTTCTCTGCAAAGCAAGTAGCCTATAAAAAGCAGAAGTTCTAATCTCTGAGCTGCTTTTTGTGAGAAGAATTATGTTAATTCCTCAGATTCTTGGCACAACCCACTCCCCTCCACAGGCAGGAGGGGAGTGGGTTTCTTTATTTTGTAACAGGTCACTGCATTTCCTACAAGAAAACTGAGGTGAACAGTAACCCCAAGATCCTGTCCTCAACTCAGTGGTGATATTTGTTTGACATAGTGCAGGATATGTTCTGGTAGAGGCTTCAACATGGCATTGTGAGTAAGAAAAGTGATTTTCCAGGCTACCCAGAAAGCCCTTCTCTCCCCTCCCTTCATCCACAGAGAATCAATCTCAAACCCAGAGATTTTTGTCAAAGACACACACAATCACAATCAATTAAAAATATAAATACAATTTATAGCTTGTGAAAGTACACGTATATATGCACAAATATACATATATATGCACAAACACACATACAGACACTCATACATATTTGAAGGAAAATGTGATTGTAAATGGTTAATAGAAATTGAACCACATTCTGAAGCAAGAAAGCTGGAAATAGTTTCCTCCTTGGCTTACCTGCCAAGACCCAAGTTCAGGGCTCTGTTTCTTCTGAAATGCTTGATGGCATCACTCACACCTAAAACAGCCTAGGGAATGAACTATTCCTCCCGCCTCCTTCATTCTTCACTCTGCTTTGGGTGTTTGTGATTTCATCAACTATCACAAGAGAGACACAGGATCATGAACTCAGGCCTTGGCAGGTGAAGAGATTTTCAGCTCCATTTTAAAAAGCAAGCACACATGGTCCTGGCACATGCCTGACAGACCTTCAGTAACAGACACTTCCATGCTCTGCAGTCTATTAGCTGTGCAAAAAGTACATCAGCAGGATCACAGCTAGTAGGATCACCCTAGTCAGTACACAATCCAGATAGAACAAACACACCTACAGAGAAGTCCCTCTCTTTCTTTCTCCCCCCCCCCTTTTTTTTTTGACTGACAGCCATAAATGTTTTCCATTAAACGGCCACCTTTACATTTCTGAGCAATGTGAAGTGCTATGGCTATAAAGGCTAACTATTGCAGAGTAGTCATTAGGAACTAGCATGATGCATACTGCTGTTGATTACCAGGGTTATACAGCCCTCTGCTTCATTACCCTTGCAAGATGCAAGACACAGAGCAGCAATAGCACAGCTCTCCAGCTGCACATATTCTGGAAAACCCAATGATCTTTGCATGTACTGAGACATCTGTTGTCATGTAACTTGTTCTGCTGGCATTCAGAAGTGATCCAGCCATCAAACTGGACTTTATTTTTGTTGTTGCTTAGTTAAAGTGTGAACCATGATGAATATCCTGATGTGGTACTAATGTGATCAGTAGTGTTACTATTAGAGGTACAGCACCAAAAGCATCAGAGAGGTGTTAGGCAAGATACTGCAGATACAGAAAAAATCTGAAAGTACTCCACACTGCAGAAGAAGTGGCATTGCTTTGCTCAAACACACCACAGTGCTTCCTATCTCTCTTTTTAGTCTTTTAAGGTTTATCTGAGCTTTTTCCACCTTCTGTTTAGGGTAAAGATAGAATAGTCACACCTAGATTAGAGCAGCTAAGAAGAATACTGAAGAGGAAGGGGCATGGAAGAGAATCTCTCTCCACAGAAGTGTAGGGGAATCATACTGAACTGACACACAGGGGAGAAGAGAAACTCTTCCAGAGTGTCAAATATTAGCATACAGTGATGCCATGGGAGGAATAGAACACTCAGGAGATGGACATCTAACAGATCCTTTTCATCTTCTTGTGCTAAAGAGGCAAAATCAGAGAACAAGAGGAAGTGAAACTACGGTGAGGCTCAAGATGGGAAGAACTAAAAAAGGGAGGGAAATGGGAGGCAATGACAAAAGAAAAGATAAGGAAGCTGAAGTGGAAAAAGAGGAACAAAGGAAGAGAGAGGCTCAAAGAAAAAGAAACAGGCAGAGCATCTACAAAAGAGACACTTTTAAATCCCATGTGTACTGCAGGACTAGATGTCTGGATAAATGTTACCCAGCTTTGAGTCTTGGTTGCTCTGAGGCCCCGGTTGAAAAACATCAGAACTAAAGAACACACATGAGCGCTAACAATATCCACAAGGAAGAAAAGAAAGCACAAGACAGAACTGTATCTAACAAAAATGAAAAAAAACCATAATAATCCGTAAAAAGGCAGCTCTCTTCATTATCAAGTAATTAAATGTGGGTGGCAGTTATTAAGGGTAAGACAATTTTGTATGTATCGTAGATTGTACTTTGGCATCATTAAAATCTTTACCAGATAAACTTCTTAATCTTTATCTGCATCACTTTTACAAGTATGGAGTTTTTTAATAAAAAAAGGCATGCTACTCATAGAGGCATGGAAAGAAAAAGTGACTACTTCTTTAAAACACATGGAAATCCTCCAGTGGCCACAGCTAAAAGAGTGTAAAGTATTAAGTAAGGTATTGGCAAATAGACCAATGAGGAAGCAATCCCAATAAAATAGATACAAAACCTTCACAAATAAATTTTCTTTTTTTATTATTCATATGTGTAACTGTCAATTAATATTTGCGGGGTTACAACAGTCAACTTTTTTTTTTTTTTTTTTGTGAAATTTAGTTGCCTATTTCTCTTAATTTTCTTTAACAAATAATATAGCATACCAACCTTTTAATGGTGTTTTTGTTGTGAGAGACAAAAACAGTAAAATAACTTGACAGTACTTGGGGAAATAAAGCTGAAAAAAATTTTCATGACTCATGATTATAGATAGCAGACTACATTGAACTGAAAGTATGATATCATCACTGCAGCAGCCTGACACTCCATGTCTACATTGCAAAAGCTCATATTAGAGCTTCTTCTTATTTGTTTTCCTTCTAATGTTCTTTATGTTTAAGCACTGGAGGCTGTTTGACAAGCTGTTAAATTAAATAGTCCTTGCGATTGGGTTCTACAGCAAAAGTTCAAAGATCTTAAATTATTTCAGACAGAAAAACTAAGACTCTATAAAGTCTCTAAAAGAGGTTAGAGAGCAACAGAACCCATCCTTTTCTGAAATCCTCCACAGACAAGCCAATGGTGGGCAATATTTAAGTTTAAGAACAGTAAAGCAATTTCTGTCTGTGCAAACGGTTAATATTTAAAAGGTGAAGTGCTAAGGGACTACTTTGAGAAAGAAAAGAAAAGAAATTAGGAATGATAGCATTGAAGATGCTGAAGTTTCCATCTTTGGTCTTTACCCAAATATCTTCATTTAATCTGGATGTAAAAATAGTATGCATGAACAAGTGGTGGTAAACTAGTACAGAAACCAAATTACCTATACTACCAAGAGAAAAAATGTTTTACAAAAATTTGAGAAACTCTCAAATATAACTGACAATATTAGTTATATATATGCTGGTATATATATATGCTGATATATATATATATCAATATATGTGAGCAGGTAGTTTGAATATGCATTTAGCTAATTTTTACTTTAAAATCTCAGAACTGAATTACTTAAACACTGCTATTTATTTAATAATTTCAATGAGTTTGTTTTACTTAATGGGATTTTGGTTTTTTGAAAAGATGTCTTAAACTGCCTGCACCTCCCCACTCTCTGCCTGGAACCATTATACCTTCTGAGAGCATGCCTTCTTAGCTGACTTCTTGCTGTACAGTTGCTTTAGGACTACAGAACAAGCACAACAATAAAAGACTAGACTAATTTTTCTAAAGCAAACTAATAAATTTGAATTTTGCCATTTTTCAGAATTGATTTTGCTACATATAAGACCTTCATTTAGCATTAGTGATTCCCCATGCAATGTCCAGTAAATGAACTTTTGTGAGTGAGTCTCCTTTTGGATCTATAAAATATCCACAGTCTTCCAGCTGGCTTTAGTTTTGACTTTGTTCTGTGTTTTTTATTTTTAAAAATTTCTCATAGCTGTGGGTGGCACCAGAGAGTCTGGCAGCTAAAACATTGCCTATGAGCTACTGACTAATCTACTTTTTTCAAGGACATGATGATAAGAATGGAACTCCTAGACCATTTTTGCTAATTTTGCCAATGTTCTATTCTGTGTCTCTGCTTCCTTCTTTGTATTGTAAAGAAAATATGTATTTTCATCTTTTTCACTAAGAGAGTACAATTATTTGACCACAAAACAGTTAAAAAAGTGTTGAGCTGTTACTCAAACACTGAATCATTATTTGCACTGAGTCAGTTTATGGCCTCTAAGTTGTAATCACATGTCCTGTCTTCTGCAGCTGGACCAGTGTAAAAGCTGAGTGCCCCAGCGGCTCACTGCTAGTGGCACAATTGCTCTCTAGCCCTCTCCTCTTGGAATAATGAGCATTAACTTACACATGTTTAGAAGGAGGATTTTTCTAACCTGGTTTGTTTAAAGAGAACCTGGCTAGAGAGCAATTACACATGTAGCTACACTAGCACATGGATGGGGCAGAGCATTCTCCCCAACCCTGTGATCTCTGGTGGATCACACAACAGCTGGCAAAGTTACCTCTTCTCGCAGCTTAGCTGGAATTAAACCAGGGACGGAGACTCACAGTTGAGCTGCTCTTTACAGAAGATGTAACATCATTCAAATCAACAGACAGACTAGCCATATACATCTCTTTGAGTATCATGTGCAGTATCTGACCCAAAACACCCACTGTTCTTGACAAAATTTTTTGGCATGTAAAAGACATGGGAAGTTAGGTGTTCCCAAAAGAGGAAACTTACAGGCTCACTATCGACTGCATACGGGTCAATACCAAATACAGTAAATTAGTTCCTTGAGGTAGAAAAAAGCAACTCTAAAATCTGAGGCACTCTGAATTCCTATGGAGCAAACACAATCCAGAATGTTCCTTTATGCCAAAAAGTTTTTCTGAGGATCAGTTCTAAAGATGAGAGAACAGCTCCTCTGCCAAGACATTAATCCTGTGATGGTCTGATGAGATTGGTGACCAAATTGTCACTAACACTTCATTGATAGGCATCTATTCACTAGAAACTCAATTTATTGCATGGAGGCCAGAGAATCTTGCCAGGTCTTAATGCCTTTCAGCCATTACTGGCAATATTGTGACTGTGCCCAAACGTGGAAGGCGTGATCAAATTACCTCTGTGGCTTCAGGGTTCCTTGACTTCCTGTGCTCTATTAATGCATCCACTGAATGAAGGCATAAATACTGTTTTTTTTCTCTGCCCATTGTTTTTTAATTTGCTATTTGGAAACATTATTAGTCAAAATGAAGGTATTACAAATAATCCCATCCACTGTGCAGCATTAATAAACAACTGTTTTTCTCTTGTTTCTCCAGTGGAGCAAACCATGAGCTTTTTCTCTAAAGTTACAAGGAAAAAATTGTGAGGTTTGCAGGGTGGTTGCTCATTTTGTTGGTTATCAAGGTCTTTTTCGTTGGTTGGTTGGATGGTTGGTTGGTTGTGGAAATCATCAGACAACAGTAATTGACTTTGAGTGGATACATCTACCCTACTCCTCAAAACGCCTCCATTTAGAGAAAATGTTAAAATATTTTAACACTTTCATCCTACTGAGGGCACATTCAGCACAAGTGGATGTCTTAGACCATCCCAAAGCATAAAACTCAAGTTTTGTGCCAGTTTAAAAAATCTCTTGCATGGTAGTCAATAAACACTGGAACTCAAACCTGGACAAAGTATTCTGGAATCTGTTACAACCATTACCTTTTTCTAATCTATTACTTCTCTCAGTCCTTGCTACTAAGCTTCCTGTTTTTCTTCCCCTGAGGAAAAAAACAGGAAAACAGTGATTCTGTAAAGTTACAAGTGAAAAATAATATTTTTACTAGATTGCGCTTCTCTAACTACACTACCATAGTAAACCTTTTCCTACAGATATATATTTCTGCATTTGGTGTACAATGAGAATGTATGAATGTATGGTAAATTTACTAGAATTGACTGCAATTAGGTGATAACTTAGGTGGGTTTGGACAGACAAGGTAAAAAGAACTGTAATTCCTGACTGAGAGTCAAATGTTCCTCAGTTAACTGCATGATGGCCTATCAACAGTCCCATAGTTTGTGATACTCTGGATAATTTGTTTTGGTACTTGATGTTTTTGAAACTCCTGTATGATGCTTACAACATTTTATTCAGTTTTCTGTATGCAAAAGCTGAGTCTGAAAGCCTCAAACAAGTCTGAAAAGTTTCAGTCTATAATGATAAGCTTCATGGAACAATGTCTTTTGCCCAAAGAAGACATTACCTGTATGCACTTTTACTGTGCTTGTGTTACTACACATTTCCTTTCAAATTTCCCTGCACAGCTCTTTCTCCTTTATAACAGATACTTTCAATAGAACTATTTTTAAAGAAGACATTTTTATTATCATTGATTTAATTCATTTTTCCAACATTTCTCTGCATGTATGTTTTACTAAGAATTTTCCTTTTCTGCCGTATACTGAGTTTTCTAGCTTTAATGGAAACAACAAAACACTTTTTGCCGAGAGATCCTGTGGAGACATTCAAAAGCCATCTGGACAAGGTCCTGGACAAACAGTTCTAGGTGGCTCTGCTTGGACAGAAGGTTTGGACAACATGACCTCCCTTCTAACCTTTAGCAGTGTGTGATTTTTTGAAATTAGACAGCTAAATTAACAGGGATGCTCGACTACACACCTATCATAGGTCTTCATTCACTCATTAGGAAAATCCACAGTCGAGTGCTAATGAAGTCAATATGTGGCAAGTCTGTAACAGCTGCCTTTAACTTTCACTGGTAATTGTTCTCATTTAAATGGCATAATATTCAATATACTGTTGTTGAATATAGTAATGCCAAAATTCATGCCTTAGGGGCTACAGTGTGACTGACTTTTAGCTGGATAAACTGAACTGTGACCTAATGGGATATTACAGGCCTTTACACCTTTCAGATTCATAGGTCACAGTCTCAGTCTGTATAAACATCTATGTAATTATATCACAAGCCATTCTTGCATATATTGAGTCATTCCAAAAGATAGTTTAAAAAAATCAATATGAGCATGATTCAACGGCCTTTAAAACAAGAAGGCTACTGATTTCAGTCTGTCTTCTTGTCTGTAAGAAACAAAGAATTACATTCCATGCTTGGAATATATTAACCCTAATTATTAATCACATTTAGTAACCAGATTTCTAATATTATATTTTAAAAACGATATTTTTTTTACATTAATTCCTTTACAAATCAAATTTCTTCAGCTCTCCAGATCAGTAGCATTCAGAATCCAGGAATCTAAAATATGATGCAATATGCACATTATAACAGTATATATCTCTGTAGATATCCCTCATGTATCCATCTTAATTATATATCATATGTAAAATGTATAAATACATAATATCATACATTTATATCATACAAACATCATAGATATCTGCTGTACAAATATGATGGATATATCCTTATATGTTAATTTTAGATTGGTAATGGAAAAAAAGGATTCTGTTCTATTTCAATAGGTGTAACACTTAGCCTTTACAAAATAGATGCCTGAGAGAACCCTGAAACAATTAAAGAGCTCCATTCCATATATGCCCTAACAAGAATAAAACAATTTCACTATTAAAGTGTAAGCTTTTTTAGTTCTCTTTCTCTAGGGCTGTTTTAAAATTCATTATATTTTTCTGCAAAAATCCAAAATATAGGGCATTTAAGAAAATATTTACAAGCACAGAAGGTGAAGTTTTCCGTGGAATCTACATACAGCTAATTTACTTCTTATACACAAAGAACAGAAACCGGAAGACAAATTAAGAAATAGAGTCAGGATTTCTCAGAGCAGGCATAAATCCCATATTTTCAATAAAGTTCTAAGCATGCTATCATTGCCTACAAAATAAAGAAATAAATCAGCAACTAAAATTTTCAAAATTCTTTAGGCATGTCCACTTCAATAACTGGATGCATTCTAGATAATGAAGAGCTCCTACAAAGTCAACAGCAATTAAGAGAATTCAGAATTATGTAGTATTAGGTGATTAATCAGAAATAGTCCTACAAAATGTAAAAATTTACTATGGAATTTAATAGATTATGAAATTTTTCAGATAAGCAGCTATATGTATATTTATGACCATACCCATAAAACAAGCCTGTCCAGCTTTTTGTTGAACATATTTTTTTTCTTCTGATTGTCTATTTCAACTAAAATGCACACAATACTTTATTTAAAGCTATACTTTAAAAATGGCCTTATTAAAAGGATTTTCCTGTTTATACATAAGGATACTTTCCAATATAGTCATGGTCACAACCCTAATTTCATCTATACATTTTTAGGTATCTTTCTAAAGACAGAAAGAAAAGATGACAGAGCTGCTGACTTGCATCTTAGTTTCCCAAGTCAAACAGTAGCCCTTGAAAACTTGGCAGCTGCCTTTGATGGCCAGATCATGCTTGCAGGTAGCTAACCTCAGTATTTGCAGTATTTAAGGCATTTCCTACAATAAACATAAGCAAGTACAAATAAATACTATGGTATGAAGGCACCTGTATTTTTTTAGCTTAGGAAAAATTGAATATTTTATTTTGCCAGCACCATCATTAGGCTTCAACATGCCAGACTAAATTCACTTCATATTCTACTTTCCATCTTGGGTGCACCATCACTACATCCATACATCAACAACAACAAAATCAATTTACTGGGTTTGAAAGCATGCTTTGCTTTATTTCCTACCTGAAGAATGTAGCCTCGAACGTAGTCTCGCAGTGTCCAGCCTAAGCCATGTAGAATATGCAACACCTCCTCTTGCTTCAGTACACTGAAGAGTCGGTCAAGCAGTATCTTCAGCCTCACAGGCACAGCCTGAGTACCGTAGAGCATCAGGCTGCTGATGTCAAACACAACATTGGACTGCACAATCTCCACTTGGGTTGGGTGGTAGAGGTGCTGAGTACTAAGTTTGTCCAAGGCTGAAAGAAAAGGGGTCAAGTATAAGGAAAGAGCAAAGAAAAAAAAAGACAAGTAAACGACTCCAAAGAGTCATGTGGCAGATACACTTATTTTCCAGAGAAATATCACCTGGATGATTCATAGAAACATAGAGTCACAGAATAGTTTGTGTTGGAAGGGACACTTAAAGATCAGATAATCCACTCCTCTGCCATGGGGACCTCTTCAACTAGATCAGGTTGCTCAAAGCCTCATGCTACCTGAATATTTTCATGGATGGGGCATCTACAGCTTCATTGGGCAACTACCTTAATGCCTCAACATTTCTGGAAAAATCTCTTTTATATGTAATCTAAATCTACTCTCCTCTTTCCAGCTTAAAGCCATTACCTATTGTCCAACCACTACATGCCCTTGCCAAAAGTATCTTCCCAGCTTTTTGGTAGGCCCCCTTTCTTTTGAAAGCCTAATAAGGTCATCAAGGAGCCTTGCCTAAGCTTTTTTTTCAACTTCTCCCCTGGCTGAAGGATTCCAACTCTTCCAGCCTTTCCTCAAAGGACGGGGCCTCCATCCCTTTGATCATCTTGGTGGTCTTCCCTGGACTTGCTCCAACAGGTGTATGTCTTTCCTTTGCTCAGAACCCCAGACTACTACTAGTAGTAGGGCACTGCTACTCCAGGTGGCATTTCACCAGAGGGGAGCAGAGGGGCAGGATCATCTACCACACCCTGCTGGCAATGCTGCTTTTGTTGCAGCCCAGGGTATGGTCGGCTTTCTGGGCTGCAGGAGCACATTGTTGAGTCATGGTCAGCTTTTCACCCACTGAAGCTTCCCAGGTCCTTCCCTGAAGTTCTACTCTCCAGGAGTTCATCTCTCATTGTGTACTTGGGCTTGTGATTGCCCTGACACAGATGCAACACCTTGACCTTGTTGAACCTCATGAGGTTGATATGGGTCCACTACCTCAAGCTTGTCCAGGTCCCTCTGTATGGCATCCTGCTGTGTCAACTACACCACTCAGCTTTGTGTGATCTGCAAATTTGCTGATGGCCTCACCATGTCATTGATGAAGACACTAAACAATACTGGTCCCGGTATGGACTCCTGATGGATGCCAGTCATCACTAAGGGATCCTTTTTCACAGACGCAGTCCAAAACAGCCCTAGTTTCCAAAGGTCACACGTAATTTTAATTGCTATGGCAGAAGGGTTCTCAGGTGAGACTCAGAAACTACAGTACTCATAGTTCAAGAGAAATTTATGATTAACTAATGACCAAGACTGAAGCAATGCCAAATTGAATGGGACTGTTAAAGATTTGATACTTAATCTCTAGAGGAAAAAAATAAAACAGATACTCCCTTAACTCCAGTCTCTTAAACGTGTTAAAACTAAGGCTTCTGATTTACCAAAAATTTGATCATTAATTCACTGCTACTAGAGCTGGATAGTTCTTTTCACCTGGCTTTATGAATTCCATGTTATTCACTGTGATTTGAATTTGAATAATTCATAATAAGGGAAATTTACAGGAGGAAGGTAATTCTTATCCCCTCGTGAAGTTAAAAAAGATGGAATTGCATATGACATCATGCATTCTATGATGTATCAATGTTTATATTCAATTTTATTTCTACTTTATGAACTATTTTGCAGCACCTAAGCTTCTCTTCTTCTCCAAACAAAATTTCTGAGCATTTAAAACAATCTCATAGGGACTTCTCCTGTACTTGGTTTCTTCTTGTCTTAGGGTCACTAGAGAGTTCATGTACTGTTGATAAATTGCCTTCTTACATCCAGAGCGCAAAGGCCCTTATCATTTACTTGCTGGCTTCATTCACCACGTTTACTCCAAGGACTACATTGTCAAAGAGTTCCAGTTTCCTCATACTTCATTTCTTGCAACTGAATTGTCTGATCTTTCCTATTCTACTGGCTAAGTCAATTTTGAATAAATAGTTTGAAAAATTAATTTCACATTCAAACAAGATAAGAAATTGGCAAGCCTACGGACTTCAGTCCTACGTGTCTCCACAGGACATTTACACTGCAGAACATGAAGAGCAGAATCTTTTCTTCCAAAAGCTCTTCTTCCAAACTACTACACCTATGTAGGCTTCATGATGTAGGACTAATTTTTTTACAAGGTCTAATGAATGAGATTTGACTGAAGCTTAAGCAGGTTAAATACCGTTCTGCTTTCTTCCCACCCCATTTTACATATGATCTTCTTCTAAGATGCTAAGATGGTTATTTTGCTACTGCCATAATAGATGTGTAATGAAAGCTCTTGGCTAGAAAAGCCAAGAAAATTGATATTTTTATTCTGCAGGTTGAGCAGTATGTGTGGTGATATGTATATATGTGTATCTGAGGGACTAATCAACCATTTAGAAGCAATAAAATAAGGATTTTTTTTTCTAATACTAGCATTGCTCACAGTAGGAAGGGTGTAAATAGTTTGGAGTTTCCAATAGACACTCTGTAAGAACACCTTCTAACAGACTATTGAAATTATTGAGCAGATCTGGATCACCCTGAGCTTTTCAACTTCAGTCTTACAGAAAAGGGTCCAAAGATATTAACTGGCTTCTCCAAGTTTATGCAAATTTAGACTAGAACCAAGACATGAATGGATATTTTCTGAACACTTTATGTTTTTTAATGACTGAATCATACTGTATTTCTAATGTATCCAAATATTTGTTTTTGTTTCTCTCTTCTTAACAGCAAATACCATGCCTGCAGTGAGGAAAAAGAAGTTCTTCCATTTAAAGAAGACTTGTCATGCTGAGGATGTTAAGATCATTATTCTACTGTGGTCCAAGTGAGAATGACTATAAGACATCTTTATCTAAGGATTCTCAGGTGGATGAAAGATCTAACAGCTTTTAATTTCTCTAACAATAAGATTACAAAACTCTGTGGACTTCATTTAAGGTGACCATATAACAGCTTTGGAAAGGTTGAGGTGGAATGGAAGAGGGGAGAAACCAATAAAGTCTTTTTTAAATAACTAAGCATACTCTTTGACCAGCTGATAGAAATTTTTGCAATCTAACCTGTACTATTCCGTTAAACTGCAATATTAATTTTTTAGCAGCATTATCCATAGACACCTGCTTCTCAACACACACACACAAATACTAATTAGCATAATATTGGAACAACATTCCAAGTGACAGTGATATTATCTCCAATTTTGATTTGTGGCCTTATTATATGTATTAAATAATAAACAAGCAGCAAATTTTATCCTTTTCAAGTACAGGTCAGGATATGCATTAATATGTGGAATTTATAACACAACAAAACATATATTATTGCATGGGTACATAAGAACATTTGCAAGCTAAAGACAAACCTCCTGGTACATGAAAATAAAAAGGTTGTAAATTAAATGAAAGGAAACAGAGTTGTGTTCATATGGGAAATTACTGTAAAATTCTGAAATTCTTTCAGAAAAATAACTATTGATATCCCTTCAAATTGTCACAACAAAAATTCTCTCTCTAATTTGCAATTTATAAACATTTTTGTGTTTCTTTAAAAGATTGCTACGAATGTAGTTGACAGAATTTTTGTAGTATTTCTCATTTCTCTTCTGATACCCTTAGTGAACTAATGCCAGTGTTCTAGGTGGATTCAAGAGGTCATTTATGTTGATAGACTCTTTTTCAGGTAAGAGGTAAGGAAGTATCTATCTTGTTGGTTTTCTGTAAAGAAAGGAGTATTAGCTTTAGCCTTCTCGACAAATTTCTGATTCTTGTCAAATCTCTGCATAAACAGCTGTATTCTGATGCCCTGAATTGCCCACATAATTTCAAGTGGATAATGCATTCCTCATCACTTTCTGCTCTAAACCATTGGTTTAATTTATACAGGCTAGTAAACAATGAACTGTTTTAAAGGTGAGTACATTCAACAATATCTGCAGGAGTTTATGGTTTCATAAGCACTAAGAAGGTTTCAAGATTAAATATGCTAAACAAAAGAATGTGCTCTATCCTACCTGAAAATGACATAAACAGATGTGTCTTTATTATCAGTGACTGAATATCACAAAGCACACATAAGAAGTCCCTTCCTGGTGCAGCATGAGGTATTACTGACCCTTTGTACAGTTCCAGCAGGATCAAAAGTTCACCTCTGCATGTTTGAGACATTTTAGTTGTAACCTGCACAATCTTTTCCAAAACCATGACTGAGATCAGTTATGTATTTAAACTAAGACAGGTACCCTTTTTTAACAATGCAATTTAATTGTCAGCACTGCCCTGATAGTCTCATATTCTTTAATTCAGTTTATGTGAAAAGGTGCTCTCTGATACAGGAAGAAGAGATCTAACTAATCTTAAAATTACATAGTTGCTGAGCAATCAACATTTTCATGGAGTGGCCTAAAAATACCCCTGTGTTTTACTCTGACAACACTCAGTCAAGTAACATTTCTGTGGTGAATTCCCAATTTCAAGTACTTCAGAAATTAAAACTGTTTTAAAGGGGGGGAGTAGCAAGGATTGTGTAGAGGAGATTAAAGATTGCCTTTAACAATGAAAAATCACTAACTGGATAATTAGCACAGGAATTAGGAACCTTTCAACAGTTTTTCCAACTCTGAAGTATCAAGTATGCACCATAATAACTGAGAACATTTTAACTGTAAGAGGCCAAAAATGACCATCTAATCCAGCTACCTGAGCACTCTAGGGCTGATCATCAGTTAAACCATATTGAGGGGATTATCCAAATGACTCTGGAACATGGAGCGGCTTGGAGCATTGACCCCCTCCTTAGGAAGTCTGTGGCTTGACCACCCCCTCATTAAAGAAGTGTTTCCTAATGTCAAGCCTGAACCTCCCCGTTTGCTTATTCACTTTTTAGCTTCTTAAACAGAAAAAAAATCCCTCAGATTTTTTTTACTGAGATTCTGCTCAGTATAATCTCAAATGTCAAAAAAACTTTGGAATTGTTTCAATGTCAATATTAATATTAAGGCCTTCAGCATTCTTATTATGCAATAGTTCAGAAAAAAAAGCTTCAGACATCTTTGCAATAAATCAATGAACTAACTTTTATGTTCCATTTGTAGAGTTGTTTTTTTTTTTTTTTTTTTTTGTTGGTTGGTTTGTTCAGTGTTTTTAAATGTTGTAAAGTAAGGAGGGGAAATGTACCTTATTTATATTTTACTGGAATTTTGAGACTGTGTAATTCAAATGAATTTAAGTACAAAGGATACATTAAAATAAGGCACAACTTCTTTTGCAATTTATCAAAAGACAGAAAACAAAGAAGAGACTTTTATTTTCATCTGTACTGTGTCCAGTTTACAGGCTCAGCTCTGCAAATTTACTCATTGCCCATAGACCCCTTTCTTCCCAATATGCAGTGAAAAAGGTCAACCAAATTAAAAGCCATGCCTCTGAGCAGATTCCATTTTTGCTAAGTAAAAGAAATACAAATATGCAGTGATGAATTTTGCACTTTAGAAGTCTGATTTTTTTTTTGAACAGCTACAATGAAAGCATGACATTTTGCCTTTACTAAATAGAAAAGAATTTAAAATATCCTAGTTTTAATGCAACTGGAGTTGCAAATACACTTACCTCTTGCTAATTTCCTGATCCTAGATAAATATTTTATTAACCTGAGAGGGATGAAAAGGTCTAGTGAAAGGTCTTGGCTGATTTGCCTGTGTATCTCAGAAGACCATAGAGAAGAGTCTATAGGTTGCAAGAGGGCATTATGGATCTCATTCCATTTCAGTTTTAGTTTTGAGCTCTCCAATATATCCACTCTGGATTTTCTGGCATACTGGCTAGCCAGTTTACCAACTTGCCAAAGTTGGATATTGTTGAATACTGTTGGAGTACACAAACACATACAAATGATGATACAAAATTTAACAACCATCATCTTCTTTCTAGATTACTAGATTTGGTCAAGAACAAGAAGATGAAAAAAAAGAAAAGTAGTTTGTGTCTAGACAATAACAAAAACCTTACCAGACATTTTAAAAACCTAAATAACTGGGTCACCTTTTGCAGCAAAAGAAACTAAAATTAGAAGACGGATGAAAGATATAATACCAATATAAAATTATTCCATAATATCATTGCAACAATATTATGTTGAGTGTGGTAAAACAGGTGCAGTATTATTAATGGCAATGTTGAGCAATGCAGTTTACTTTTGATTTTAGTGGTGAAGATGAACAGCATCACATTTTCAGAGTTCAAGATTTTCTCCTTTTTCATCAACGACACAAAAAAAAGCAACAAATCCTTAGTAATGACTAAAACGCTGTAGGGACCACTTATCACAACCATAAGAGGTGGTCTAAAGTAGCCTCCCTCACTCAGTACGTAGATTTAATACCACCTCCCACATGGTGCAATGTGGTGCATTTTGAAGGCAGAAAAAAATTGCTCCTGAAAAATATCATGCTTAGAAAGTGACTAAGGATAAGAAAAGTTTTCCACATCTATTGAAGGACTCCAATATTTTCATAGTGTATGAAATGATCCCGTTCATTCCTGGAGCCAGAGAGTAGGGGACATGAACACTTACATCAGTGTGTGAACATCCTGAATCCTCAGTACAAATTCCAGCTACAACATATCATCCTTTTGTAATCTCTTTTTCACCTCTCTTTTCATTGCTTTCATAATTAATTCCATATAGAAGATAAATGTTCACTAAGACAAAAATCATTGAAGAAGAGCAAGTAAAGAAATTCCAATTCATAGGCAAAATCAATTTTTTTGGGTAACGTCGTTTTCTGTATTTAAAAACTAATAACAGAAACCATTTGCCAAACACACTGAGTCTCTGACTGAGGGACACATATGTGATCTGCTAATTTACAGCTTGCATGTACAGATGTTCACACTTAGTAAAAGGCTTCTTAATAACATTTTAAAATTAAACATGTGTTGATAATAGGTGTTCCAAACCCAAACAACACAGCAACTAAACTGATATGTTTTCATGCCTCACCATGCCTCATGCTCTAACAAAAACCCCCCCCAGCACTTCAGTTGCATGAACACAAAATAAATGTTATTAAAAAAAGACTGAATGAAAACTTTCATTAATTTTTCTGCCTATGATCTGATTCCAAGTTAAAATATCTAGAATGCTACTAGGTTTATGTAGCCGAAAGCAGAACCACAGTTTGTTCACAGACGTTGCTTGCTGTCTGCAATTTTTTTATCCCTTTACAAAACTTTGAACCCCATCCAGCTTTGACACACTGCCTCTTCAGTTAATAACTATCAAGTTTCCCCTTGTCTCCTGTCTACTTTTCTTTGAGGCAATTGCGCACTCAGCACCCCGAGATAATAACACACATCTATAAGATAAAAGCAATGGCATTAATGTAATTGTCTGCCTTTCTCTCTTTAGCCTAATCTTTTTTTTTCTTCAGTTTTGACTGCCTCTGTGACACCTGTTTTTGTCTCCTCTGATCCTACGACAGGTTTTCCGCTGACAAGGTTTTTGCCTGACAGAGATTCTGCCAGACAAGAACATAATAAAATATGAAGAACTGCTTGTCAGAGTTTCTGCCAATGCTCACATGAAATGGATGGGGAGGGGGGGGGGAAAAAAAAGTATCCTGACCTTTTTTTTTTAAAGGGGCCCTATGCTAGTTGCTTTTGGCCTGTCAGGAAAACAGCCTCCCTGGCCAATTCCTGCAAGCCAAACAGGTGTCTTCCTCTATGCTTTCCTTCTGTAGAAAAACATTTTTCTTTGATAGTAGAAAACATGATTGCAAAGAGAAAAAAAAAAATAAAGGGACAAAAAAGAGCCCCAAATGCTTTTCCCCTGAAATTCACGTTATATCTAAATTTATGTAGTGGTACCTCAAAAGCATGTCTTTGATCCAGAATTGCCCATCTAAATTAATAATAAAAATAAAATAGAAGGCTTTTTCTCCCCCCCTTCTTTTTCACAACTAATATATTCAAAGGAACATGCTGAAAAGAACCTTCATACCAAGTTCTCAGAAAAATATCTGGGCTAGAAGTTTCCTGCATAGGCATACAGCAGGAATGAAGACACCTAACTATTGGGACCAGGGTAAAGAAGATGAGAGAGACACTTGTGTGGGCTTTGGACCTTGTAGTACTCTCCATCAGTATGTGCATTGGTGCCTACACAAAAGAGGACTTCAGCTGATTAGTCTGATGATTAGCGATGGAGAAACACATGTAGATTAATCACGTGAGCATTCCAACAAACAGCTGCTTTTGTGTGTCTTGGTATCAGCAGTCTCCTCTGCTGAAGACAGCAGCTATGGATCATGGTGTCACAGTCCTCAGTGCACCAATTTTGCCTGCCAGCTTGGATTCCAAGTCCCGGCGCACAGAGCCCCTGCTAAAGCCCAGGCCTGGACCTTCGCTCCCCTCCTAAACTGCATTGTAGGTGTGTCTGGCTGTAGTGCTGTCCTCTAGATTACCCTCACATTCATGTTACAGCCTGGTCTTCTATCCCACCTTTGGCCCCCATTCTTTTGCTCCTGATTGAAGCCTGTAGATGGACCCTTGACCTGACTATATTCCTTTGCCAGGCCTGAGATTGTCAATGGACACAATTACCAGCTTCTCATTCAGTCTACCATGGTCAGACTTTAATGAATTGTGCTCATGGTGCAGGCATGGCCAGTGCTCTCATCGCCTTTCACTACTGGCTTAGAACCTTTGGTTGGACAGTTCACTTTTGCTGCTCCTTGAAACATAGATTAATTATGTCATTGTTGAAATCTATCATCTATAATGGAAGATGCTAAGTAATCTCTTTCTATTACTTTGATTAATCATTCAACTTTGAACTTTCCAGTCTCTTGCCTCCAAAGCTAAATGTCCCCTTCCTATCAACCATTAACACCTTCTTAAAACTATTCTGTCCCTTAATTATGGCAAGATGGGGTTTAATATGTATCTTAATCATCCTAACATCATTTGGTTGACATATTATACACAGTAAGACATAAGCACATTTGGGAGTCCTGGCCTGTGGTCTGGATTTGGAGGATTTCCATCTTAATCCTAAGATTCCATTAATTGTGATTCACAGTTTTGCAGAAATTCTAAGCAGGAAGGGATTTCTACAGATAGTCTGGTGCAGTCTTCTAATGAAAGCAGGGCCTTAGATTAGTTGGTTCTGCCAAGATGTGTCTTTTATATGTAAACCTGTGGCAGGGGGAGGGGAAATTCCACCTCTTCTCAGACAACCTATTCCATCTTCTATGCGGCCTTGAAAACTGTGATGAAAATGCAATAGGCACTGCCCACCTGTTACTATCATTCTGTTTGAATCATGTCATAGATGTATTTCACAAAGGTAAGTCAAGACCATGGTGGTGTTTCAGTTTAGGGGGTAACTCTGGTAAAAGCATATTAAATGCTCTCCCACATGTACTAAAGCACCTTAGTTTTTCAGGAAAATCTGCTGTCTTAAGGTTGCTAACAGCTGAAGGTGTTCAGACCCTGGGAAGACTGGCTCTTAAAACTAGTTCTACCATTCACATACATCAGTCTTACCCATTCCAATTCATGTACTCTGCCATTTCACTAAGTTCCTGTTAAATATACTTCAGAAAAATTGACTGTAATCAATTAGGATAGAATTAGAAAAGTTTCAGAGACTCACGCTGTACATTTCTTGCATAATCTGTTCTCTTTCTAAAATCCAGATAGAAATGGGATAATTGAGTAACACTATTGTCTGCTGGGGCAAGTGTCCTCAAAATGCTACAGCTCAAAATAAAATTCCTCCTAGTAGGTAAAAATTTTTTTCCTTTCAATTTCACATTTGCAGAAGGGAAAGCTGAGGTAAAGTTACCCACGGTATTATCATTTAAACATCTGAAAGCAGTATGAATTTTTTATTCTTGCAGTCAAATCACATTTTAACCTTATGAAGCTGTATGGAATGAAGTAGTAGGGTTTGTTTCATTTAGAGCTGTTTCAATTTGTGTTCTGCTTAACCTAGTGAACTCTAGTTAATTAGGATGTTCCTATAAACAATTAAGCTTCTTGTAGGATCGTTAAGAAGATATAAAAATTTATGATGTAATAAACTGTAATAAAATGATAAAGTGGTTAGCACATCACAGCAATTCATGTGCAGCAGCATAGGTGTTGAAAGAGACAAGTACGCAGGTACTGTCACCCAAATGTCCTGGAGTTGCAGAAGTCCACCACTGCTTCCCCACAAACCTGCTGGTGATTTGAACTCCCACGTCTCACAGAATTTATCCTGCTCATTTGGGAATCAAACAGCAATCACCAGACACTCTTTTGCTCCCATCTGAAGCTTCATCATGTGGCAAACTTTTTACCATCACACTTAAGGGGCTCAAAATCACGGATTTCACTAAGTACCTTTCCAAAAGGCAGCCTCTGCTGCAACTGGAAAGAAAAATTCCAGGTGCCAATTTTAAATCATTGTTTTAGCCTTTTTTCCATCTTACACATAGCAAGTCTATTTGTTTCCTTCTGGACTCTCTCCTTAAGAAGAAAGGGTAAAACATCACCACCTGAGACATCTCCTAGAATTCTGTCCCATGGTATTGGGTGTATTAAGTGAAAACTAGCCTTCTCTGTAAAATGTCAATTCAATAATGATGGGCACCAAAATAAGAATATCTTGCAGTTTTGAAATACTTTTAGTCTAAATGTCGGTGGGCATTTTATAGTTTTGCAAAGGCAACAATAATTTTGTAAATGTATTTCAGAGTTGCCAATGAGTATCTGATTCAATGTATAAGTTTTTCAGAATATAAAATGTTCACAGTGAGAAAAGATTTCACTTTTACTTGTGAATAAAGGGCAACCCAGCAGAAACAGGCACTGTGCTTCAGAATGGGTCATGGCCTGTTTAGGGCTTAGCAGACACTCACTCATTCCTTATCTGAATGCTTAGGGCCTGGTCAGCTATAATCTCACCTGGCCATCTCCAAAAGACATTGGCTTATTCAAACCTAGGAATGTAAACCAATGAAGTTGGGTAAAAAAGGAAAGGTCTAACTTCTTCCTGACTGAGTTAAGATGTCCTGGGGGTGGCAGGGAAGAAGAGAAAAAAGTATTTTAAACTGAACAGATTCCTGGGGAAATGCAAGGAGGTGCAAGTGTGAGCACATGTAGAGTAGTGCCTGCGCTTTCCCTCAGGAAGAGATTACTTGACACCTGAGGGTGTCAAATTTGCATGAGTATTAAGACTCTTGACCACATGGTTATGTAAGTAGCAGCTAAATACAAGGATGGAAAAGGAAGGCTTCTTATTTGTTCTTGAGGCATGTAAGCATTATTTCCTTTCCGTCACCTCTGTCTCATAAACTTTTGAAACAATATTATTTATCTTGGATGCCCTAATATCTGGATTTGGTTTCACCTCAGCTTGATTAACACTAAGGGTGATACCAGAATAACACAAAGCAAACACTATGTCCCATCATTCCTATCAATGTGACAGGCTTTAAAACCAGATACTGGGTCAGAGTGCCCACAAGATAAGAGAGTGTATTTTCTCTGTGCTGCATTGGCTGCTTTGGAAAATCCTGCTGAAGCGAAGCATAAAGGAATTGCACAGGCAGAAGGGGGGCACTTTAGAGAGTATTTACCACTAGTGAAGGCTAATCTTGTAAGGATCCTGGAAGCAACTCAGTAATGAAAATTATGCCTCCACCTTCAGGGTCAAAAGAAAGTTATAACAGGTGGATTAAAATGATCTTGTCAGTAAAAGACAGGAAAATCCAGACTACATCTAAAACAGTTTTACTTTAAAAGCAATGAAAGGCTAGCTTTCATTATCAATGAGCTGCAGAGAATTGCCTTGCTAAAAATAACTTTTTTTAGATTTTTAAAAAATCTAAAAATAAATTTTTTAATAATCTAAAAATAACTATTAAAATTTCTCAAGTAATTTTAAATAATTAAATAAATTTTATAGAAGGAAACAACTGTATTTGATATTATAAATGGTGACAATTTTTTATATCCTACCAGATGATGCAGATATGACCCAATTATTTTACTAGTCAACTATAATTACGTTTCTCTCTTATTTCCTTCCTCCCCCCTTTTAAAAATTTTACTCTCTGCTTAAAAATCTCAATTTTTAAGTAAAGAACAACATGGCAGTTCTGCCAGCTTTTAGAGAGACTCTAGGATAAGTGACATCTTTTCATTTTGTTTTACTTTGCTAGAGATGATCTTTGACTTTGCAAACCTTTCTTTCACTTAACATCTTTGGACGGATACAAACATAGGAATTCAGATTAATTTTATTTCAACACAGCACTCATTCCCATCTCATTCCTATGCAACTCACATTTAAATTCTAAACCTTCTTCCTAGATCAAGTCCTATATCAAGTCCAAATTTCAGGGTGAGGGAGAGATGGGATTTCTAAAATTTCCACAGCATTCTTCTGTTTCTTTTCTTTATTTTTTTCCACCTATCCTTCCTTCTGTTTTCATTTCAGGTTCCTTTTAACTGACAATTCCATGATCTAACATGCAGAAATTCAGAAAACTCAACCATTCTAAATGAAGTAGTCACAGTCATGTAATGCATCATGTAATGCACAGTCATGTAATGCACTTACAACATTCTCCATTTTCTAATGGAGGTTAGTCTTAGTGGAGACTAATTCTTAGTCTCATTAACAGCAAGCTAGGACCTGCTTTATATAAGTACTAGCACCAGAAAAATTCCTTTACAAGGTGAAATTGTAACTCACATGGCAAGTCTCCGACTACTACTCTTCACTGCATGGCAGCTTTTAGTCAGAAAAATAATGGATGGGCCCTATGTGCCAAAATCTACTAGTTAATGTTCTTTCATCTTTTTTTTATTACAACCAAACAGAACTTAATCTCAAAGTTACTGGAGAGAACATCTGACCAAATCTTATTTGGGACTGTATGTGGCCTCACCATACTTTATAAAGGTGTTAAACTTTACTTGAATGAGTAGCTGAGCCCTGACCTGAGCTGACTGGCATGATGCAAATGAAAAGACATCCAAGATCATTAGAAGACTAAAGACTACATTTTTCTAAGAGGGGAAAACAAAAAAGAAAGAACAAAAGAAGGGGGAGAGCAAAAATGTTTAGAGGATGCTAAGTTTCCTAGAGTAGATTGATTAATGTAAAATTCAGTTGGTCCAAGTATGCACAGTATACCAGAAAAATGCTGTTGATCTCTGAGATTTACCAGTGACACATTTCAGGGTAAGAAAAAAACTTGCCATTTTTAATTTTCTGATTGTATCTGAAACAAGATTACAATGATTTCACACAAACTTAGTAATATTATTATACTCTGGGGGGTTGTTTTGCTTTCTTTTTTTTGTTTGGGGTTTTTGTGAGGGTATTGAAACTAAAATAAGTGGAATAAATATCAGAAATAATAGCTTTAGTCCGCTATAACTTATGTCACCTTAACACATCTTTTTGGAGCAAAACAGTTATGAGAGTAGGTAAGATTTTACTTGATTAATACTACACTGTGTCTTTTGATCTGTTGGACAAGATAAAATAAGTTTGTTCCTGCTAGCAGTATGGTAATTCTTATTCTGACATCAATGACAGATACAAAAGACAAAATGCAAAGTCAATGAAATTAATGTCTTTTTACTGCAGACTTGCTTAATTTCTTTTCTCATAGGCTAAGATACTTCAGCTAGAGGAAATACATGGCAAATAGAGTGAGGCTTTTTCATTATTTCCAATAAAGAGAGTAAAATTTTATTACTATCTTCACAGGATAGAATGCTCCTTTTAATAAAAAAAAATAGCAGGAGAACAAATAAAGCACTTGAGTATTATTTTTTTGTAGTCACCTAAGTGCCATATTATTTAAAAGCCACAAAGTACCCAATTGCCTGGGTTAAAAAATGACTATTAAGACTTTAATGAGATTTTATTTTCCATATGGAATATACAAACTATCTTTACCACTAAATAAAAAAAGAAGTCACACACTTATCTGTTTGACTTCTTAAAGTTTAAGAATGGCTTATCTAATTTAAAACATTTAATTTTTGCGTTGGAAAATAAACTCCCACCCAACCTGACAATATGAAACACACCTGAAAACACTTTATGGGTGAAACGCTGTGTGAAAACACTGTTTTCACTTTAGCTGAAAACAAATTAAAACAGTGTAGTCACCCAAATCCCTTAAAATACTCAGAGATTCTTCCTAGGACTAACCCACTCTCCACGATGCACAGCAGTACTTGATAATGCTGTAAAGCTCTGTGCAATTTTGGCTTTGGTAATAAAAACACTGATGCTAGGATTGCTACTGTAGTAAAGGAGTCAAAACTTGGTAAGCTGAACTTTTGACAACTGCAGCATTTATCTGGCCACAAAAGTACCTTCCAATGTAATATTGTTCATATAATTGCAATTCTTGGTTTGGCAACTCCAGACAGGTGTATCTGAACTTGTAGGAAACCTTTTCTGTCAAGATGTGTGCAGCTTATTTTAGATGAGTGAGGGAAAATGTGAGAAAGCCAATGGAAGCAGGAGAGAAAAAAACAGGCCATCAGTTGCTAAGTGCAATAGTACAGCGGTGGCTGTATGCCCTTTCCTCCTCCCTCTAAAAATTCCAAAGTTTTAAATGGCAGCTATTAAAATGAATTAACTCCACACAGATTAGTCAAGTACAGCATGAGTAGAATGCAGTTCTAAGGTATTTTTTGATCTATACAGTTAATTATGATTCTAGGTTATCAGAACTTAATAAGCACAGTGCTTCCTCTTGGAAACACCTATTCTTTGTTAATTGCATTCAGTAAAGCACTACATCATGTGTCAAGGAGCTGAGTTGAAATTCATTAATAAAAATTATATGGAAACCCTTTAATTAAAGCAGCAGGAAATACTCTTTTCATTCAAGGAACAAATTCTGAAAGTACTGTGTTAACATTTTTAACGTAAAGGACTTTTGAGCTGCAACCTGATTTTAGTAATTTTGAAATCCAGGTACTAGAGTGCAGTGAATTGACCTGTCTCCAGAATGCTGCCCTCATAATCCTCAAAAACAGCTAAGATCAAGAATTTAAGTAGATACATAATTGTATCCAGAAAATAATTTACAAGACCATGCTTGATGGATGTGAAACATATATCTGACTTGTCTCACTCTGCCATAAAATGTAAGTACTCCAGATGATTGTACACAAAGTGCACTAAAAGAAAAAAAAGGAAAAAAAGAAAAAAAGGAAGAGCGTTATTCACTTGGCACAATAGCAAAATAAACACTTCCTAATAATGTATAGCTGCGTTAATTTTTCTTTTTGTTATGTTAAGCATTTGGGCATGGGAGCCGGTGGTGTATCCCAAATCATCATGTTCCCCTTTCAACTTCCTGGATTTGTAAAACAGGGACATTTCCATTATATACACAGTGGTAATCTCAGATTGCTGTCATAATATTCTGATTTTGAATTCAATCACTTCACAGAGACACATTGCACACAGGAAAATCTGATTATTCTCTTCCAAACTCTTCCAAAATGTACTCCTTAAAAAGAAAATTCAGGATGGCCATGAGCCAGAATCTAAGTGCTAGACTCTCAGTTTCTATTGCTCATCAGGAGGACACCCTGGAAAATACCTAGACAGTGCTTCCCTATTTTCCAATCACCAAAACCTCAGATGCTGGTTCTACACAAAACCTGAAGAGTGCCTGAACTATACAAATTTTGTGAGGTTTAGTGATTTTTCTAAGAAAGGTGAATCTGGTTATACAGCGACTGAATATCATTTTCTGGGAAATAAGAGTAACAAAGATATACCATGTCCCTAGATAATCTCGTATACAATAAACTTTTAACCAGCTACCAGATAAGTGGTGCTAGGGCATTTCTAGGCAGTCTGGAGGCAATGTTAGGCAGTGACACGGGACTCCATGGTACTTGCATACCTGTTTTTCTTTCCATACAGGTGAATAAAAATTTCTATGTTAGTCTATGCTGTTGAATTTTTTGAGAATTCATACTTGCCGTATGTTAGCATATTCAAGCACAAAACCACACAGATATGAACCAAATAAATAGAGATCAAATGTATCTTAGAAGGAAAGTACTAACCTTTCACCCAAGTTCTCATCAAAATAAAATCAAATTCACAGAATATAAGCCCCTGAATGTCTGGCAGAAATGGGGGATGAGGGCTGTGCTTGCTTAGGTACCAATATTCCACATCATGAGAAGAAAACTTCAACAGCAATTTCTACCACACATAGTAATCTTTCTTTCTACCACTCCCAAACCCTCCCTATTTTTCTTTTATTAAATCATCTTAGGCATCCTCCTTATTTGCTTTCTAATGGTGTATATAGCTCTCTCCTGCTCTCTCACGCTAATTTAATAATGCCTATCAAGAATAAAACCCTTCCAAGAACATTAAGTAGAAAAGGATAAATAAAATAGAAGGTCTTTCTGTGAATTTTTATGCCTATTATGCCTTTCATGCCTGATCTGGGAATTCTAATCCTTCCTATCTTTATTAAGATACTTAAACATGGGAAGAGAGGTATAGCTCACAAATCACATATGCAGACTTTCTTTGTGATATAGGATACACTCTCAACATGTGAGATCTGAATGTTTGACACTGATAAATTTAAATTTCCATTTGGCCCCATGACTTCTTGGCTGATGCTTCTTTGCAATACAAACTCTGCTGTGCAACCATACTGTAAACTTTTTGCCTTTCTGTTAAGTCCTACAGGAAATGCATTATTTTCTGGAGGCTAGAATATTCTTTTGAGTTGTACACAAGCTTTTGAAAGTGGCACTTGGAGCTGTCACCAGAATAACAGACTCTTACATCCTAAAAATTGCTCTAAAAAAAAGCATGTGCATGCATACATAAGGATAAACACAGATAGTGCACACATGCATATGTAGACAAATAGGTACCACTATTGTATGTATCAATCCAGTTCTTATTATTTAAAAATACTGGTAAGGATGGAAAGAATTGAAAAAACAAACCCAGAACAGATATTTCTTACCATGTGCCACCCAGCCATGTTTACACTGATCGCAGGTTCTCAGGTTAATCTTCCCTGGCTGAAAACATTCACATGTGCAATTTACCAGTGTACAGCGGATGGCCTGGGAAAAGAAACAGAAGACACATGTTAATGTATTTCTTCCTGCGTGTACAAATTTGTTGTGATAGTTAGAATGATATGAGCTACACAGAAAACCCCAGCTTTCTAACATTTAAAGCCTAGCTCCTATTTTAAGTAGAAATTAATTTTCTTTCAAAAACATATGTCAGTATGTCCCATGGAGATGAATAAATTCCTGAAATATTTAAAAAATTTGTTCTATTTTCTTTAGGAAAAAAAAAAAGTTGGTAGCATGAGCAGGAGGATGCTGTAGGAGTTCCATAAATATCCTGGTTTTGCATTGACTTCATAAAGAAAGAAAGTAACTAGGGATGTCTTACCATAGGAGCATACCAGTTTGAAATCCAGATAAAAATTAGGAAACAAAAAGATATGGAAAGGAAAACTACAAATATATTTCCCCTTCCTGCATGGAATCCAAAGGTTATTTTTGAATTTCCTTTTTGGGTTCACCTAACACATAACTCTGCAAAAAGAAGTCATGGATTTTATGTGTTCCCAAAACAGTAAACTGATCAAGGTACAAGAATAGGACTGGTTCAAAAAACATCCTGTAACTTGCCTTTACATCTCTCACTTTCTCCAATATCTAGGAATAGCCTTTTACCTCTCAAAACTCCTCATTTGTTAAACAAGAATTTCTCTGTTTTAAAGTAGGAATAGTGAAACTCCAGTCCCATGCAGAGATCTCAAATATGCTTAATAAGACACTTTCCTTAATAACAGACTTTCTCATCTTCCTTTTTAGAATTATTTCAAAAATTACACAGGTTTACTTTGACAAGGGCTAGCTACAGCCACAGAAAAGTGAATATAAATTGAATGAGACTCTTTCTAATGTAACAGACATATGTTTTTAAATAGTGTAGAAGATGACCTGTGCACTTCAAACTGCTACTAATAAATTTATGGCATGCATTTAGATGTAATTTGCATGGAGATTTCTGAGACAGAGAGGCTTATTCTGATCATTCACAGATTAACAATCTACTGTAACTACCAGAGCTGCCAGGAAAAGATATCTCTATAGATTTAGATGCAATCAATGATTACTTGGGGGCTAAGGTGGGGGAAGGGTGCTTGGTACGCATTGCCACAGAGAAACCAAAGAATTATGAAGACTCTTGCCTTTTACGAAGAATTAATACACATATTTTCCATACAAAAAATATAATCTTAACTGTAGTGACTTTAAATAAATTACATTCAGCATTAGCTTGGCCTGGCTAAGCTCCTTGGCTGCTGAAAACGAAAAAGCCTCAGAATTATTTTAAATATTTGATCCCTTCACTTATTTATCTGCATCAGAATAAATGTAAAGACATTTATAGTTCATGGATACATTTAATATCTGTATTTCTCTGACAAATTTCTGTTAAAGAGTCCTTTATTCCTCTTATCCTGTCTGCTCCTTTACAACCTTTTACTCTCAAAAATCTAGTGAGGGAAAAAAATCCTGTTCTATTATGCCTGACACTTCAGGGCCTCAGTCCTAATGTCACCTGTCCAATTACTCATTAGCCAGGTTATAAAACATTGCTCTATGGATGCGTGATTAAAAGAATTAGTAATACGAAATATAAGGGTACCAGAGAAGTGCTGACCGTGCAGGAATAATATATGTGTTTGTGGGTTATGAGAAAAAAAATCTCCTGGAAGGTCCTGTTTCATGTTCAATAGTGTATTGACCTGGTAATATATCAAGACTACACTGGTCAGTAATGGTGTTCTTTTGCTAATATGTTCATTAATTAATGAACTCAGTAATTAATTGTACTGCAAAAGGAGGTCTTTCAAAATGATATTTTTATTTTACCATAGAAGATTTTCTCACATTCACCACTTTTTTCAGATCTCTGCACCGACATGACAAACACTGGTTGTATTTGATGATATTTTGATTTCTTCATGTGTCATTTGCACTACATGCAAAAGGTGTAATATAGTGCATTACATGTACTAGATCAAACTCTGACATTTGGAAGAGTTGCTTTATTAAGGCTCGTCAGCATTTCTATTACAACCCTATCCACTTTTGGCCTAGAGGTCAACAGGTTGCCTGTAAAAATTTGATTCAGCTTGGACCTGAAATATAGTGTTGAAGCTTAAGAGTAAGTTTCATTACACCCATTCAAAAATTACCCATTTAGCCACTATAGACTATAAACTTGGGGGGGGCGGGGGAGTTTAGAGGTTACATATTTCTTTTCCTCTTCTCTGAATTAAGGAGAGTATTGATGATGTAAAATGTTGAACTAATTAATTGGTATGATTTCTACCTTTTATACATATTGCTGAAAATATTCACCCATGTTTTTTAGAAACATGAAAATATTAGCTATTTCCTCCAATAAATAAATTAGAAAGTCTTCAAAAAGAGCTATGCATTTTTATAAATTCATATCAATTGGTATGAAAAAATCAAAACATAATTAGCATGGCCAAAATATTCAGCCTGGCCTTACTTGGCTGCTTTTTCTGCCAAGGGTGTATATTGATGCCAGGATGTAATTTGGTTTCAGTAGTTTCCCAATCCACTACAGAGAATCCCATGCATACTTCTGAATGATAAGGATTACCCCTCAAGCTGGAAGATGCTCATTTAGGACCAGACATACTCATTCTAACTTATGTTCTGGCATGATCTTGGACAAATTATTTTGTTAGCCTGATGCTCACATTCCCTAAACAACAACTAGAGTTGTTTACACCTAGTAGAGGCTACTGAAACTCTCAAATAGAATTTTTTCTTTATTTCAGAGATTATTTTTTCACTTTGCTTAGTTAATTCAGAATTACTGTAACTACCTGAGATCTCTACAATACCCAACATGAAGCCAATGGAACTCAGTGACAGGAAGATTCAAGATGCCAAAAACAGTGTGTGATTGTACACACAGCATCTGAACGCTAACATTCATTAACATGAAAGAAATTATTGCGCTTTAAGACCTTCACAATGCAACTAGCAAATTCACTGAGCCTTACAAACATATGCACTACCATTATGAACAGTATTTTCACCTGTTTTTCAATACAACTTAACTTGGGAATACAAGTCACTGATGGCAACATGCTCAGGAAGGCCAGAAGGGCAGCTGAATCTGAATATGGCATAGATTAATGTAAGAAACCAAAGTCTGCATGCAGACCTCCATTCCTCAGCAGCAGGATTTTAAGGTACACTAGCTGGTGTTCCTGTAGGTAGCTGAGTGTGTTGGTGTAACTGTGGTTGGACATTTGGTACTGCTCAATTTTAAAGGGATGGGGTGGGAAGTGGGGATGATAAAAAGATCTTCGATGTAGCAGCTGAATATTGGAATCATTGTGCTAGCCTGTTAAAGTGTAGGTATAAAAATCCAAGGGTGTACAAATGTTAGAATTTTGCCAGAAAATGCTTCTGAAAGAGTTTAGCTAGGCGTTCCACAAGTCATGCACTGTAATTCTGCCTTCCCAAGATTTTTATAAAAAAGTTTATGCAATTGGACTTTCCATACTACACTATTTTCTAGGAAAAGAAACAGAAATTTTCCCTAACTGAGATTTTCCTCAGGAGCTTCCCCAAGAAAGCCAGAAAGAAAACAGAAGGAAAAGAAACCAGTGAATAGTGAAAGGAATACTAAAATCAGAAGACACAGTCTCCTGTGTATTAGCTGATAGGCAGTCATGTATTTAGATGACAACTTGCAGGTTAACACCTTAAGTATGCAACAAAACATGGTTTCCTACATACAACTCCTTGAAACATACATGCTGTTATATTTTACCATGTCATGGCCTGCAGTTAACAGGAGTACATATCTTTCACTGAGTTCCTAACATATTGCTTCTTGTATTTGTATCAAAACTACAATGGTCCTTGAGGACCTATGCAGGAAATGGGCTTGACTTCAGTAGAATAATTTAAAATAGTTTATATTGCTGACTAAATCCTAAAATTTTAAAATTGACATTGAGAAATATCCTGCAGCTCTCTTTGAGATGCTCTTCCTGTAAAGCCTAATGTAAAAAGAAAGGAAGTTTGACTAATATTAAAGCATGGTGTCAGTATACCTATGCATAAGTTTGTATGGCTATTAAAAGATCTGACTTCTCTGGGTTTCTCCCAGACCAAGGATATCAATTTAACATTGTTTGGGTGATTTTATTATTTCTAAAAAATAATTATTATTCACATGTTAATAGAAATAGCCTACAGCAGTAATGGAAGAATCAATCCTTCTGGCTGTTCTGCAGAGCTTCCAAGAGTTGAGAGTCAATAAGCTGCCATGAAATGAATGACAGTGTGGGAGAAGCAGGAGAACATGTAAAAAACAGATATGATTCCTTCTCTGGATTACTTACAACTGATCTCAATAGATGGAGGCCGTTTTAAGGGATGCAACATTATGGAGAGATGGGTAAGTTTTGCAACAAAGCTTTGTAATGTAACTTATGGTGAGGCTTCAAGAGTTCTGTGAGGTTGAATAGCATCTTACTGAAGTCTCAACTACATCTTTCTATGCAGTGGCAGGGTTAAAGAGTCTTATTCCTAGTATCTTTGCCTCACCTTTCTCAAATGCCTTTAAACAGGTATTTAAAAATGTCTTCCTTCTACATCTATATCACTGTGCACCTGAATACATAATGGAGTAAAGTATACTCATTCTCTGTATTGATGTTCCATCTACCTTTCTAATGCATCTCCTGTACATTTACACCACAGAGCTCACCTAATCTAAATCCACTGTTATCAGCCACAGAAGCATCAGGCTTGAAGATAATTTAGTCCTGTGAAATTTTTTTGTGAGATTGCAAACAAGCAAACTGGTGCATAAATGCAGTTCTTGGCAGCTGCATTAAAATCTGTAAGACTAAGAGAGTATGCAGTCTACAGAAATGTGTTAGTTAGCAAAGATGCCATGGGTTTTACACACACATACATATACACATATGTATACTTGAAATTTAGATTTTGTACAATAAAGATTTTGTATAAAGACAATTCAAAGTTCTATGTATTTTTGTAATACAGGCAAGAGCTTTCCACATTTAATTGACAGAGCAAATAATCTCATTTATGTTTTTAACACTAATAACAGTTTGGGCATTGTATACCAATAAATGAAATATTTGCATGAAATTATGATTAGTGTTAGAAGCAAAAAGCACTTTTTGCAGCTTATGTCTCAACTTTAAGAGAAAACCAAACACAACGTGGTATATCAACATTTTCTATCCATTGTCAAACAGTTTTACTCTCTATTGCAAATAAAAAAATTACATAATTTTGAACTAATATTTTATTGAAAGTAAATAACACTGTCATTAGAAGAACAATTTTAAGCTTTTAAATAAAGTAGATGATCTTGAGACATGATGGCACACCAAAATAATCAAAGTTAATGAGTACGACAGAGATCCACACTTGTTTTGCTGTATGTAGACTCATGAGAGAATAAGTTATGAAGCAGAAGACAACAGAAAAGTTCTTCAAATGTTCCAAAACTTTCTTAACAAAAAGTCTCCTATGACATTAATTTTTTCATTCTGCTTCTTTGTTATAAAGCTAAGAAGATAATGTCTATATGACAGGACTGTACCATACCACTGTTTTAGGTTCAGTTTTTTCTTTTTTTTTTCAGAGCACATATATGTTCTTTAAAAAGCTCCTATAAGATCTATCACTCCTCTTCTTTACTACTTTATGAATCCAAATAAACATTTTTTCCTGCCAATCAAGTAGTTATTTAAAAGATCACAGCAAAAAATCTGCTGTAGAGATAGCAAAAAGATCCAAATGAAATTACATGACTTTTAATAGCTGGCAAATCAAGGGCAGATACAATTTATTTTCAAACGAACACCAAAAGGAGGATCATTTGTACACTGACATTTAGGAAATGCACTATGTCACCTTCCTGTAATAAGACTAATATTATATTACAGGGAACTGTTTTGGTTTAAACCCAGCTATCTAAGAAATCTAAGCCCCACACAGACATTTGCTCACTTTGCTCACAGTGGGATAGGGGAGAGAAATCAGAATAGTAGGAGTGAAAATCTTGGTGGGTTGAGATAAAGACAGTTTGGTAAGTAAAGCAAAAAGCCCACAAGCAAAATTAAACAAGGGATTCATTATCCCCCTTCTCACCTACATTTTAACTTCTAAGAAAGAGGGAAAATTGGGGTGGAAGAGCTTGCTGCACTTTCTCCAGAATGTAGCAGAAATATGCAGAAGTATTTCGGTCTCTGCAGGATGACAGAATGATGCAGGATGACTATTCCTCCATCATGCAGTTCTGGTACAAAAATAACAATTTTGAAACTCAGTTAAAATGCCAAAACACTGGACTGGAAGAGGGGGAATGCCTCGATACCGACCCAGGTCTGTCACTCCAATAGATGCATTTAAACACTCAACCTATAACTGCCCAATCTGAAAATAATGGATAATGCTAATATATACCTTTCCTGGGATAAGGCTAATAAGCTGCTCACACAAAATGGTGAGGAATGACGAAGCAGGTAAGGCAGAAACATTCAGCATTATTATTTCTTCTGTTGGCACAAAAATGTTACAGATTTTTTTATAATAAAAGTTCACTTTGATTTATGATTAGGAAATGAATGATTTTATACATAGGACTCACCTAGAGACAATAAGTGATACATGACCATTACTAACTTCAATACTACTAGCCTAACAATGCTTTGCCCAAAACAAAAAACAGTAAGGGGGGATTAACTTTGCATTTGAATGGTCTGAAACATTCATGTAATGCTATTATATTTTTAATCTCTCTCCCATTTAGTGATACTCCAATACCTTCTGAGTTATTCACTGCATTGCAGTATTTTATTAGCGATTTCACATCACATTACATTAGTATTGTTTCTTACTTGTATTTACTTTCAGTAAATACAATTTGAAAGGTAATAATATTGTTATATTTCTCTGTAGCATTCAAGAAAACAGTCACTAATATAATATGAAGGCAAGCATGCTAACAAGAGAGAAAGCTGTTAATACGATTAAACAGCTTTTCCTGGAGTAAAGAAAACCCAGTCTCTAAGCATGCTAAAAACTGTTTTCAAGTCTTCTTGAGAAAGAATGGTTAAGTGAATGGGGAATAAGAATAGGAGAAAAAAAATTGTTTGCAATCTTGCATTAATTTAGGAGCTGCTCTTCATTTCTACCCCAGACACCAGTAAAAGTAGAAACCTGTGTTAAGGAATGCTACCTGGACTTTTCTAGAGAAATATAACTCAGAATATATGTTTTGTTTGTCAGGAAGTGTCTGTAGAGCTTTTATGCTGCTTCTAGACACTCAGCTCACAGGGCTGCCTACAGATACTATACAAAGACTACAGGCAAGTATCACCCTACGTTTCTACAGCGTGCAAAACTAGCCTGAGCATCACAAGCATCAAAATTATTTGCACTGAAAAAATTAAGACTGACAAGATCTTCTTTACTTAAAATTTGAAGAAAAAACACAGTTGATTTAAGAATGAGATTCCCTGTGCCCAAGAGCCTGTTAGCAAATACAGATATTTGTTCTCATAGATGAAAACCAAGTTTCTACTATGAAACTAACATTGTCAGTCACTGGAGTTCAGCCACAAATGTTGCCAAGGCAGCAGTCAGTGTCAGATAGGTATCCATGCACGGGTGTTTCACAAACCCTTCTCTAACCACGACTCTTCTAGAGAATGACACTGCAAGCTGGACCCAGGCACTCATCTCGAGTAACCACAACTCACTGTCTCCTTTGGAGACCACAGGAGGCAAGTTGCTTTCCCTGGCTTTACTGGCCTGTCCTGGACCTGTGACATACTCTGCCCTGGTGAGACTGCACCTGGAGTACTGCATTTGCCTCTGGAATCCTCGGCAAAGGAAGGACATGAACCTGTTGGAGCTAGTCCAAATAAGACCACAATGATCAGAGGGCTGGAATGCCTCTCCTATGAGGGAAGATTGACAGAATTGGGGTAGTTCAGACAGGGGAAGAGAAAGCTCCAGAGAGTACATATAACAGCTTTCCACTACCTAGAGGGGCTTGGAAGAAGGCTGGGGAGGGACTTTTAACAGGGGCATGCAGTGACAGGACAAGGAGAAACAGCTTTAAACTGAAAGAGGGTAGGTTTAGATTACAACAAGGAAGAAATTTTTTTGAGGAGGGTGGTGAAACACTGGCACATGTTGCCCAGAAAGGTGGTGGATGCCTCATCCCTAGGAACATTCTAGGGTCAGGCTGGACACGGCTCTGAGCTACCCGATCTAGTTGAAGATTTCCTGCCCATGGCAGAGGATTGGACTAGATGATATTTAAAAATTCCTTCCACCCCTAACCTCTCCATCAGCCCATGATTCGATGAAAAGTCCAGGCGATAGTTTTCCAGAAAACAAGTGGATCTTTCTGGCAACTAAATTGTAGAAAGTATATTCTCATTATAAGAATATATATATATACTATAAAGTATATATATTCTTTTATATAGATTACTGTAAAGTAATATTATATACATATATTACATATATATATTCTTATAGTGTGGTATCAGCCGTGCCATTCAAAACAAACTTCAACTGCCTTATAGGAGATGTTTCAGAATAAAGTATATGAACCAATAATTAAAAACTTGTGATGTAAAAACTGGAAATAAATATGCTCAAAAAATATTTTTTTTTACCTCTAGTATCTTCAAAAAGACATAGAACCTGTGGATCTAGCATGAACATGGAAGGAAATTGTCAACAATTCTTAACATTATGTGGACTATTGGGTCATTAATCCACAAAAGAGGATTTTTTTCAGTAATTACTAAGTGGTTGAAAAGGAGTTACTTCAATCTATTAAATCAAATAACAAATCTATTAAGACTAATACCTATTATTCATCTATTGTTTCTCCACAAATCAATCAGAAGATGATGAGAATGTTAAAAGTCTTAAAGGTGATCAGATAACTCATAATCTCTAGACTAGTTTTAATCAATCTCAGTTAGTCCGTCCAGTAAAAATTACAAATGAATATATCACTTCTAACAAGTAAATAGGGAACCTTAAAAAAAATGTAAATGTACACACAAAATTATGTTAGCAATATCTGTTAGATTTTTTATTTTCCACCTTTTTTTCCCATTAATTTAAAGAATAAGCAAGATCTGATTTAAACAAAGTAAAATGCAGCATGGCCCATGGAGTAGCTATTTCTTTCTGTCCGTGTATTCAGGTATTCTCCTTAAATAATATCAAAAATAAATTGTTTACTGTCTAATCTGCTCTTCAGGAAGGTTTTCCTTTCAGGATTCTTTTTCTTTCTCAGATGTTACTGCTTTCTGGATTCTAAATGATGGGTTTTCAATTTGACAAAAAAAAAAATATGTGGATTTGCACTGCACTGTGCTGCATTTTAGCCACGGAAGATAAATATGGGCTCTACAAAAGTTAAATAAAAGAATTATGATGAAAGATTATTTTGAAAATAATTCAAAAAAGAAAATAATCTTTTCTCTCTTTTCAAGGTCAAAACTCCATACTATGTATCTTGTTCTTAAGTTATACCCTAAAGCAATAACTTCTTATTTACATTAATAAAATAGTCAATCCTGCACTGTTCCTTCAGTGACCAACCCTGTCAGCCACTAACCTGATAATATAAGCAAATAATAATATGAAAAAAACACCCAATCTTTTTGTCTTGTCCCCAGAAAGCCAGACTAATAGGTGAAAATATTTTCTCTTCATTAGATGAAGTAATTAATTACTTAAATATGCATTTCTTTTATTATTGTGACTTTTAAATTTTGCTTCTTTGGTATTTCCTGAAAACAAAGCAATGGATATTTTTTCACGAATATTTGCTAAAGTACATTCTATCCCTTCACCTTATTTAGGAGAGGGAAGATTTCCAGTAAGTGTGAAATATGTGTCTCTTTGGCCAGAATGGAACATTAAAAAAAATACAGATATATATATACATATATACATACATGTAATAAAACCAGAGAGAGAGAGACAGAAAAGAGGAAGAAGGGGGGCAGGCAGTGGAGGGAGAAATGTTATTGGTTTTCTCAGAAGGATTTTCTTTTATACATAGATTTATCCTATAATTTTGTCCCTGTTGGGCACACTGCCTAAATTTAAACACAAACAGTCAAGCAATGAAGAAACATTACCACATTTACTGTGAACAAAAACTCCCAGTTGTACAGTGAAATTTTAATACATTTCAACTTATCTCTTTTACTAATGGGGAGAGTACAAACCCTGCAGGAATTCGCTCTGCAAACTGGTAATTACAGTAGACTCACTTTTTTATAATGCATATGTATAGTCAGACACAAGAAACATAGCTGCCCTTTTGATGTAGGTTACAATAGGAATGTGTTTAAAAAAAATTATGAAAATCTGCAATTCTAAAGGAATGCACTATTTCATGGGAAGTTGTCCTTTAGCTATACTAAAGAAATAGATATAATACAATATAACATACATATATTTATTTGCTTTTGCAATGTGAAGCAGAACCTTTATCAGGCTGTCCTTTTTTCCAAGTAAGGTAGGGTCTTTTGTTTTGTTTTTGTTGTTGATGTTGCTGTTGTTTTCCTAATGTACCTACTGGTACAAAGCTGGTTTCCATCCTACACTATCATGTATGAATTCAGAAGATCTTTATTCTCCCAGGCCTCCCCTCTACACAACCTTAAAATTTAAATAATTTTGATCATCAAGTTCATGTCTCATTAAATCATTGTGACATACATTTAAAAGCACTATTTTAACTCCACAGATTTACAACATACAATGTCCAACTCATGTAAGATAGGACATGCTTTGTCAGGCAAAACATGTTTGTAGTGTACACAAAGGGAGATTTAATTTATTCTGTGGACATGTGAAATCAAAGATCTACTGCCAAGTCATACATACAACAACATTTATCTTTAATACAATAATGATATAATACAGCTATATGTTAAAATATCTGAACAAGCAAACAAACAAACAAGAACAAAGTACAAGTAAGGGTTTTCAAAAAAACCCATATTTCCAGGTCTTTTATGGTTTGCACCACTATTTCTTAATGTCTATCAACAAACCACACCACTTGATTCTGAAAATACTTGCACAATCACTCTTTACATATACTCATATTGACATTCTATACAGGTAGGAAAAAATATCCCACAATTCTTTAAATAAACCATTGTGTGCACTAAGAACAACACACAAAAAATCAGGTAAAAATTCCCATTTCTGGAGTTCTGTAAAAACATACATCTTGAAAACTGCCAGAAGAGCAAGCCACACTACCTGGCATTTCTTTGAGCTGCATTTTCACCAGGTTGCACCACCTAGCTTGGTGGACACACAATCTGCCTGTGAAAAGCATCATAGGCCAAATGAAAACCATGGTGAAGGTCTCTCCTGTAAGACCTTTAAAGATACCTTCCATGGAGGTCTTACTTAAAATCCATGGAATTTCACGTGAGCTGGAAATTTTAATTTCCCTTATTGCTGGAGAGTAGCTTTCTCACAGAGGTAGCCATCTTCTCTATAGAGGTGTTTTTTCAGCAGTGAAATAATGTGAAATAATTTCATTTAAAAGGGAGTTGTTAATGACTGTGGAATTACCTATTTTTTTTTCTTTTTTAAATCAAAAAAAATCTGATCTTGACTAAATGTGAAGAGATTCCTTCTCATTCAGAATTAGGAGGTTTGGTAAGATCAGACTGAGGAAGAGTGCTACACTAATGAAAGGCACAGAACTTGATGTGTGTATGCATGCTAGACATTTTACTAACTCTAAAATCCACAAACTGCTAGGCGAGTGAGAAACACATGTGCCAGCCGACCTTTGAGTGTAAACATTCTTCACAGTAACAAAAGTAATTTTCACAGAATAGGAGTTATATTCCATATGACATGTGGCCCTGGCTGATGCAATCCTTAGGATGCGCTCAGCCAGCCAGTCTTTGTTGAAAGCACATGAGAGGTAACACAAACTCATGTTCAGAAATTACCTTCACCACTGTACATCATAATTGTCACAGTGATTTCTGTCAGTCTCAGGGTGGGCAGAGAAGATACACAGAAGCTCAGTCTTGACCTGAAATCCGTAACTTATGCTAAAACATCACTTTATTTCTAGATTTCAGAAGCAGTGTGAGGAGAAACAAAGACAAAATATCCCAGATTATGACGCTTTTTGTGTAGAAGACAACAGACCCAGTCATATTTCTAAATGGAAGAAACAGTATCTTTGCAATGAATATGCAGCAATGCAGCTTTCCTCTTCCTGACCTACAACCTTCATTTAATTTCTAAGGAGTCACAGAAAGGAAATGCCAAGCAATTTGAAAAAGACAATGCTTCCTTTTAATGTCGGGTCACGTGCAAAAGTGAGCAATGTCTCTTTTTAACAACTGTCCATAAAAAGAAAAAATTAGAAAACTAAAATTGGTTGTACTAAATGGGTGTAAACAGATTATATGTGAGACAATTAGAGATAAAGGCTTTATCTAATGAAAGCATTCCAGACCATTGGCAGCGACCCTCATTATTTATTTCTCGATGCTTCCCAATTTTTAGTATCCAGTTTGATTTGGGACTCAGTTTTGGGAAGTGTAAAGGACTTTCAATACATGCAGAAGTTCTGAGGATGTTGATCTTAAGTAACTTTCGTTCTCCTTATCATTCCTCCTTTTTATAATGTCATGTGTAACAGTTGATGACGTGTGCAGAAAATAAAACTTATTAGAATTAGGTGGCTGCAGTTTAAGGCAATAGTCCTGAGTGATACCTGAGACAACATGAAGTAATTTGCTGACAATGAAGCTAGAATAAATTTTATGTCAGGGGCAGTGTTGGAGGGAGAATGGAAACTCTTTCTTTCTTATTTTTTTTAACTGATGGCAGTCTGAAAATTCTGTATCTGTTTAAAGCACAAGAAGCAGTAAGCAAGGAGAAACACATTTTTAAGCACAATTCCAGGAAGATGAACAACAAAGCCTACGACGCTTACCACAGTGTTGCAATGCTTTTCATATTTGTCATCAGTCCTACAAATACCATTGCCTCCTGTTTTACACCTGCATATTTATTGCTGTGTTACGTAAGACATGCTAGCCTGCTACCACAGTTTCTGTAACAGTAACGTGCCCTGAGCACCAAAGTCGGTAGTCAAGAGATGCTACACTTCTTGCTTCTGACCGTACAAATTTGTCACTTAATCAGAGAACATCCTGAATGCCCCACAAGGATCATGGAATCCAATTCTGGCCCTGCACAGCACCACCCCCAAGAGTCACATCATGTACCTGAGAGCATTGTCCAAATGCTTCTGGAACTCCTTAGTATTACTGTCTTGCACAGATCACAGTTATTGTACCTGAACTGGGCCAAATGAATGTCAAATTGTTTTTGAAAGATCAATGTGCTCTCTCCTGGTTTTGCAATTAGGAAGGCATCTTCATATAAACACACAGGACATTTTACATTTAAATACAGAATCAGTTTTTCTTCTAATATATTTTCTTATAATAGCTTAGCAATTTCATATATTTATTTGAAATCAGTTGAGAACTCAGATATTACACTGGACCAAAGGAAAAAAGTCATAGTTGTTTTGCTTATATTTTCCATTGCTTTTGCATATTATATAGTGACAGGAGTGGTCACTAGTCTGACTTGGATGTTATCCATTTTTGTTCTTCACCAATAGGTGAATTTATACCTTGAAATGCATGTTAAAATATTATCTCTGGACCCTGAAGTGTCACTTATCTAAAAATCTAAGACAGATTAGGCAATGGGAGTTATGACTTGGTTTTGACAATCTGTTCCTGTATCTCAGATTTGGAATAAGGAAAATTGTACTCCCAGCATATCTAAACCTTGAAAATTCTGCAGAAAAAGTAAACAAACTAATGAAGAACATTTTCTTCGTTTTTTTTTTCTTTTTTTTTTTTCTTCTTAATTGAACATAAGCTATTTTATTAAATAAAACTTATCTATTTGGACACACGCACTCAGCCAAAAATTACAACAGCTATACAGTATCCCAGCAACCATCAGGCTACCCCATCCAAAAGAATGTATTCTAATATGCTGCATTAAAGTAACAGCAAGTTTTGCCACTTGGCAGCATATATTGTATTTGAACTCAATTATCTCCTAGTTTATTTTAATAAAAGAAGCAAACAGTGTGCTCATTTGCACCTTACATTTATCAAATCCTGACTGTCCATTTTGATTTGTCAGTGTTCAGCACATCTAAAAATCTACTCATATCCTCATAGACAAAGTCAAGTGAATTAAGTGCATCCCCAGCTTCTTTTACAAGCTCTCTCCCACCTTCATCCAGAGGAATACAATATTCTTTGCATGTTTAGTATTTCCTTCATTTGCCTTCTGTCATGCTGGTGTTAGACCTCGCCAAGTGCAACACAGCTACAGCAATCCTGCTGCTACACAAGCGCAAAGTGTAGTCGGCAGAAAGAGGAATGTTCTCACTCCCTATGCAAAGTCCAGCCTGTAGGCTCTAATCCAGCATGTATACTTATGAGAACATGCTGTGCTCATGCTAAGCCCTGTATTTGCTCCTGTCATAGCACCCTCCAGTTAATCACAGGACAAAAGTTACTTTGGTGACCGTGTAATATGCAAACGCTTTTCAGAAAATACATATACATACTGTGCACATCTGTGGAAAAAGCAGACCAGGCTGGTAGAAAGTGAAATGGCTTGGTGTATGCAAAACACTGACCCAGAGTCTCTTCCCACTGCAATCAATATGAGACGTTTTCTCCTGTTTCACTGAAGGGCAAGTAAGCCCTTCATAGTTTTTTTCATTGTTTTATGAAATAAGAGAAAACATAGTGACTGGAAAATGCGTCCGTAACAACCTACCCTCTCCCAAACTATAAAATTGAGAGTTTAAATTTAAACTCTCAATGTTATAGTTTAAAATTGAGAGTTTAAATTGAAACTTTAATTTAAACTCTCTTTAAATTTATCAGCCTAAGAGAGTAAAGCACAAAGCTATCAGCCTAACTATTTAACTGAGGGGACAAATCTTGCTCTCAGCATTTTAATGCTTGCTTGTAGGGCAGGAAGGCTGCATAGGGATGCTTGAACCTGTGGTAATCATAGCAGGTATAAATGGCTGGTACTCTTTATTTGCAGACACTGCTGTAGCTGCTCCCTAGTGCCCTTCCTCCCCAGACAAACTCAGCAGCAGTTCTGTTGAGCTCTTGCTGCCATCCGCACCGTCACAAATGCCATTTCCTGCTGTCATCTACCTACACATACATGTACAGCATTATTAGCTGCACTGTAAATGCCTGTCTGTGTGCAGAAGGAGTTAGATCACCACCCTAAACTGCAACTTTTTTCTCCTGTGGGACAAAAGCAAAGGCCAGATGGAATGGGTTCCTCTGTGTAGACCTTGGGGTCTACGTGATAACGTTAAACAAGCGTTAACTACAGAGAGGACTAAAGCCAGCTCTAAGAAATTCCTATGTCACCTCATTATAGCCAACAGATTTTCATGATGAAAAGTTCAAGTCACAATGAGACAAATGGGAGACTTTTCTCTCATTTTTTGTTAGAGTTCCACCAGCTCGTAATTAAAAGCAATATTCAGCCTAGCACAAACTAGTGATTGGTAAAAATAAGATGCAATCATAAGCACAGGCTGTTTTCTCCACTCTGCTTACCACCTAATACTCTTTGGTGTGAAAACTAGTCTGGAAATTGCTTAAAAGCCACCGTTCTGTTGAGTTTTTGGGTAACAGTTCTGCCAGACACAACACAAAAACAGTCTGTTGCAGTATGTTGATAAGTCTGTTTCACCTCCTAGGAAAAGCCAGATGGTGCAGAGGTGTGTGATAGTAATTTCTAAAAAAAAAAAAAATAGTTGTAGTTAGTTTCAGTTTGAGGATCAAATTCAGGTCAATTCCACTGTATTCAGACTGATTCACTTCTCAGTATTATTATTTGGTTACTGAAAATGTGCCTGCTGCTGTGAAATCCTCAAAAAGAAAAGGAGTTTAAATTCAGGAGTTTAAACACAAACATAGAGGAACAAGATGTGCTAAGTAGCTAAGGAATTCAAACTAACAAAATTGCCTTCCCCTAAATTTTCAACAAAATTAGTACAAATTTTCAACACATTCACAATTTTAAAAATCAACATCCTTCATAAATTCATCTAAATTTAATTGAAGACTTGAACTGTACATGGTCTTTTGGTATTTCAAAAAGCAGTATTTACATGAAGAAAGTATCATTCCAAAAACCAGGAAGTGATGCTCCATTAATATTCATTACATGCCAACACTCAAAAAAAAAAAAAAGGGAAAGAAAATGTAAGCTGCCAAGTTTATTTTGGCAAAGCTCTATGACATGATTTGTTTTCAAAGCAAAATCTAGAAAAATGTCTTTAAATCAATGTAAATCCTTTTCAATTTGAAAAAAAAAACCCACATAAAACATAAGGAAAACATAAGCACTTCTGAGTTTTAGGCTTTTTTCAATGCTAAACTGTACATTAAACAGTTTAAGTGAAGTATATTGTCACAGAAGACCTACCAACTTATGTTAGATACATTTTTTCTTGTCTTTGCGTCAAAGAACTTGATCTGTTTGTTACCAAAAAATTATAAATTAATGATATTTAATATTATTTTCCCTTCCCACTTATTTTCTTTGTGTGTATATATATCTGCACATATTTGAAATGAGTGAGAACACCAAGTACAGAGAATAACCTCAGTTTTCCTAGGCAAAGACTGAACTACACAAGAAGATGGCAGTGGCCTTTAGCATGGTGTTAGCATACTTCTGAGAAATGAAAACATTGATTCATTGCCTGGCTGGGCCAGAGGCAGGAAGGGGGGCAGTGATGTCCATATTGCAGAGTGGAATGAATGCCATACAGAAATTCCTAAAGCTCTTCTGCAGAGATTTGCAAAAGCAGCACACCACACACATTTGGCCACATTGCTTCTGGCACCCAAGAATTTTTTATAAAAGCAGGGCAGGTATTTCCCAGCAGCACAGGACCATGCATTGAGATGCCATCGTCACACACAGCACATAATATCAGTCTAGCAGGTCTGTCCTCAACACAGAAACTGGAAGCCTCTGTTACTCATGTTTGCATTCCACCTACTAATTGCAGTGACTAAAAAAACAAAGGCATTTCTGAAGCCAAACATGAATACAAGGAATAGGCCCTCACATGACTGCATGAGGGTGTTGCTTCTAGAACAATTTCACTGACTTCCTGAGTGACTTAATGCATCTTTTCTTCAGTTCCTCTACCTTTCAGTGACAATTACCAGCTCAGGAAGAGAGACTGAGAATTAAATCTAGAATTCTCAAATTAGGAGACAGCAGAAAAGCAGCCATGTACACCCTGAAGACCAAAGTCTGAAAAGCTACATCTAGGGCATTGCTGTGTATGCTGTTCTTCCACTCTTATCCCATTTTCCCCACCACATGCAAGTTCTGTCCTTCCCTGGTATCTTGAGATTTACCTTGTGCCAGCAGGCAGGGGAACACAAGGTGAGGGGGACCATGGGCTACAGTGGGCTACATTCCAAAGGCAATCTCTCTGGCTACATTAAGGGCATCTCCTCTTTCTCAAACACCTCATCTTTTGGGAAATTGAACTTGCCCAGAGCACACCCTACCCTGCCCAGGAGAGCAGGGCAGGCTGGTCAGCCCTAGGGCTGGTGTCAGGGCTCTGGACGTGAGGCTCTTTTGAGCAGGGAGAAGAACAAGATAAGGGACCGGAGAGTGTGGATTGTTCCCAGGAGGCAGGGTTTGAAGGAGGCGCTCATTAGACAAGGAGAGCTAGCAGAACCCTTGATTGAAAGCTTTTTTCATCTGATTTAGGAGAAATTCTCAGGCTGGGATTTTGCCTAGCTAAAAGAAAGAATAAATCAGGTGTAGGAGCAGTCATCAGTAAAAACTGCTAGGCTTGGCTTAAAGGGTAACTGAGGACCAGGACTGAGGAACTGGAGAAACACTGCAGCATTAGAGGGTGAGTGGCAGTGGCAGGGTAAAGAAGCAAGCTTAGAACCATTTTTGACTAAACAGCAGCAAAGAGGTCTCTTCTGTAAAACTACTTCTCTGAAACTATTGGAGGCCGAGACAGGCAGATATCCATACATTCATGCAGATGTATTACTTCTCAAAATTATCATTCAAGTCTTGTTGGTATAGCAGTTTAAAATACACCTTTCAGTTGTAAGCATATATGGTAATGTTCTTCACCTCATTTAAAAATTTCTTCCCTTCTCTAAAACAGTGGCCCCATTGAGTAAGGACTGAAAGATGAAAAGCAGATGCTCCCTAGGAGACTGGCAAAACTGTTAACTCAGAAGGCATCTCACTCACCCAATTACTGAGTAGGACAGTATCTAATAGTGATTAGATAGTAATATTATTAAATGCCACTGAAAGAAACCTGTAATTCTGGGAGCCCTGTAAACTTCATTAGAGTCAGCATCCAAATTCAATACTGTTGAAGGGAATCCTGGCAGGTGAGAACAGACTTTCACATAATTTTCCCAAAACAAAATTGCTACTTCTGTGATTTTTTCTAATGTTTTCAGGGGGTTTTGGTCAGGCACAATTTTTAAAGTCAAATGAGATTTTGCATCTATGCTGAGTTGTTCCTTTTTGCCTAAATCTTAAATATTTGACATGCTTTGGGAAATCACTGCTTATGAGCAAGGGATGAATTTTCGATTGTTTACTTTATACAAGGAGAAGTTGCAAAGCTGTCCCACTGCCTTGTAAAAATTCAAGGAAGTGAAAAATATGTGGAGAGAAGCAGAACACCTACCTGACCAGCAACAGTGAAGGAAATAAAACATGAAGGAAAGCACTGGTTCAGATTGAGAGAAAAAACATGGAGGGAGGGACAAAGGCAGAAGTGGAGGGAGAGAGACAGAAATAATCAAAATAACTAGGACAAAGATGCAAATATGAAAAAATGAAAAAATATATTAGAGGAAAATTAGACAGAAATACTGACCTCAGATTTAGAAGAATTTTAAATTTGGTATGTTAAGGATTAAGTACTACATTTTTGGGAGTAAGGGGCATAATAACAAACTGATCAGTTTGCCACAGCCCTGCAAAGCTCACATGTGAAAACATGCCATTGCACATCATGTGTATCCATCCTATTGAAATCCAGACCGACATTAATCACCAAAAGAGGAAGTATGAAACTCTAATGACTTCTAGACTAAATACCCCAAACACACACACACACCCCTTTCAAATACCTTTTACTAGTGTTTTCCATGTACATATGTTACCTTGATAGCTAATGGTTATAGCAAAATGTTAGGAGCTCAAATTAATTTAGACTATTTTGTAAAGCACCTGCAAGTTCTTGAGGTACATCTGTGCAGCTCTGAACGAGAAGAGTTTAACTACTGAGAATTTATCTGCATCACTGATGGACAATCTTTCAAAAAGGCTTGTAACTTGCCAGGTCAAAAAAACACTCATATTTTGTGAAAAAATTATATAAAGGTCAGAAGTATTTAGTTTTTATTCTTTATCTTTACTTCTTAAAACATTATTCCTTTTATAAACTAAAAGGCTCCTGATCTTTTCAAGAACACAAAATATGAATATAAAAAATGGAGCAACATCAGCAGCTTTCTGAGGAATTGCTTTTCACAGAACAGTAGGTTCTCAACAAATAATGAACTGGTATAGGAAACACTCCTCAAAACTCCACATGCATGAAACCTCAGCATGGAGAGCAGATGGGACAAATATACTCCATGAACCACTAGATTCAGCCAGAAGACCCTTGGACTACAGCTTGCATGCTGGTGAAAGGAAGCCAGATAGAAGGATACTTTAACTCCCATTTGTGCCCAGGGTATGACAAAAAGTGCAAAATGTTTGTCCTACTAAATAAAGAAAATAATTATAGTATGATTTAGTAAAGAGGCTTGTCAACCTATCTATGTCTTCAAGGGAAACACTAGTTAAGCAGTCACAGAGTCCATGAGTCAATCCTTCTACTCTTCCACAATTTCTGAATCTCTGAATGTGTTTTCACTGTCTTTGGTAGAAAAGTAGGCTTTGTAAATGTACCTAATTCTTATAATACAGTAGCACAAAACATAGTCCAGAAGCTACATGCAGTCCCTAGACCCTTTTGTTTTCGCCTGACAGGTACTTCCAGCCAGGGAATTCCACTGCACTTGCTTAACAGTGAGGAGATAGCAGCGGATCAACCAGCAGCTCCTGCCTAGACACACCGCACATCTTCCTTAACCAAGCAAAGGTAGCTCTGGATGACAAGTGCTGCTGAAGGTGGGCTGGAGAGAAGCTTTGGGGGAGACCAGAGATCTGTAATAAGTTTCAGCACAATAATAAAGCGGTAGATTTGGTTTCACTAACACTGCTGTTCACTCAACAGTATGCCTGATACAGGTAATTCAAATTTCAATTCCGACTCTGGAAAAGAAAAATCCCTTTAATCATGCCAAGCCTGGAACTAAGAATTATTGTACATCTAAGAACTCAGAATACCTCAAACTTCATCTAAGAAAAATGCTAAAATAAACTACCTGAGTACATGATATTGTACAGGTCCTTTGCCAGACATGAACAAGATGTGGAGCACTCAGATATGTTTCTGAGTACTGTGCAAAAAAAGGTAAATATAACTGTAAAATCAGACATGTTAAAACCACATTTGAAGTAGCCTACTAGAAAACAGAGAGATTTATGGACTTGTATATGAGATGTTTATATAAGTTTCAAAGGTTATTTTCAAAAAAAATTGTTTAAAAATATTTCACCAGGAGGCTCCTTGGAAGCAACACCTGTTTAAACTCTTTCCTTAGTATTGCCACTAGAACTCAGAACTCACCAATGAGACAGGATCAATCATTTCAGGTTTTCACAGACCTTGAGCTGTTAGGTGAACCAATTTTAAAGATCACAAATGACCAGTACATGAATCAAGGCAAGTGTTCATGCAGTTAATTTTTGTGAGGGGATTAACTAAATACCATTACTACGTTTCAGTTCAATAGGTACTGCAGTTGTTCTCATTTTTCCCTGTTCTCAGAAGTACAAAACATAAATGAAATGGCCTTTTTCCTTCATGACAATCTCACTCATTTTTGCAGCAATTCTATTAATCTAATAAAAACCTATGGACATATCACACCAAAGACGGTAAAAAAAGGCTATGAAAAATATTGAAAAAATTACACTTGCTATAGACTTCACAACTATAATTATGTTCTAAGGTATCAGAAGATCAGTAAAAACAATTTTACATCATGCTTTTACTTAAATATTTTCTCAAAACTCTTTATATTTTTCCTTTTACTTTTTCTTTAGTAAAGTTAACTCCACTACCCACATTGCTCCAGCCTGCATACACTTTATAAACTCAATGATACACACTAGTGTTTCACATAGGGTTGTTCATATCAGCATGTGTGCTTATTTGAGGACTATGAAATGCAAAGGACTGAATACAGAGCCCTGGAAACCATAAAGAAATGCAGACCAGATTCCTTATATATGTATGTGTGTGTGTGTGTGTGTGTGTGTGTATGTATATATGTATATAAACACGTGCATTTATATACACACATATTTAAATATTTAAATAAAATGAATGGATTTTAAATATATAAACATTTCATGTATAAAAAGGTGTCCCACTTAAAATAAGTTAAGACGACAGGGGTCAGAAATAGGGAAGCTGGCCACTACTCCTAATTCAAATTCTATCACTGTCACTGATTGATTTAATTACTCCCTACAAAAGTATTGTATGGAAAAACTGCACTTTAATAACCACATCATTAGAAGGAAAATAAACTAAAGGAAGGACTTTACATTACATGCAGGACCTGGTCAAACCCTTCCTTTTCATTGATTTCAGTGGGCTCTGGATCAAGGCCATATTGATTGCAGGCAGTATGGTTCAATGATTAAGACAGCAAATTTAAGTTTCATTCTTAGCCTGGTCATTCACTGCGTCTGAGTCTGGGGGAAGTTAATCACTTCTTGTATCTCACTTTTTCCATCCATGTAATGGGAATAATTCTAATTCCGTTTACCAATAAAGGGAACCAATACATTCCTACAAAAGCTCAAAAGCTAAATATTCAACTTATGTAAGTGTGAGACAAACATTCTTACTTTAAATTTTAAATAAAACTTCCTGGAATGGTGGGAACTTCACCTAGCAATTTATGATCCTCATTACGTGGTAATCTTCTATGATAAATCTCAGTTCAAAGCCTGTGTATATGTGTGCATGTGTGCATGAAAGGGAGAGAGACACAGAGAGAGGCAGAAGACACTGTTGCTCACTAACTGGCACTTCATAATATATTTGATTTGTAGTAATAAAGCAAAGAAAAAGTAGTTGTCAGTTAAAATGCCATTTCTGTCACACTTTTTAATAATATTGCCTCTGTAATTACACTGTGGTTCTTTATACTTACTCAGTAAAAGCTTGCTTAGTTTTAGCATGGAAAACAATTTATGGAATTACAGAAACAGACTGAACACAGCAGTTCATTTGCTGAGGCAATTATCCAGATCCTTGTCAAAAAAGAGAGAGAATAAAGACTGTGATGTGCAAAAAATGTTTCTAATTCTATGCTATAATACATACAATATGTCTGTGGTTGTGCTGGATTATGTTAATAAACTGCAGTCGAAATATATTTGTCACAACACAAAGGAAGGGTGCTATCAATTGTCTTGCCAGATAGTTTAAATTAGTCACCAAAACGTCTAGCCAGGGTTTCCTCTGTGACCCTTAGATGAAGGGAGAGGCTTATTGGACAGTTTTTCCTGTGGGAATAGACAGATTCTTCTAATGTTCAATTATTTAAAGTAATCTGGAAAATAACTGTAAAGTGAACTGTGTCACAGTTGCTTTTTCTAACAGATATGAAAATTTCAGCCCTGAACACAAATCCTGTGTTATTTTTGGCTGGTTATCACTCAGAAATGAGTTCCCCTAATATTTAATAGAAAAAACTGTGAGAAGCTGTATTCCTTCTTTTGGGAAGAGTAAAGTGTGTAAGGAGTGAGATACTGCTCAGAAAAAAAGAGCAAACAAATTGTAACAAAAAATCTAAGCCTGCAGTCCAGAAAAATTCCATTTTTAAAAGGAAGAGAAAAAATAAATGAAATATCGAAAACAGAACACAGACTTGTTTGTTCACCTACATATATTCAGAAAGAAATCTATTTTAAGAGTGAAGTCACTTGAATAAGAAGTTGAAAGGGGACCATCTTAAAGTATACTGGCACTCCAGAAATACATTTGCTACCATGTATTTTGCTGAAATTCATTATTTTAATATCTGTCCTTTCTTGTTAGATGTGTACCATTTACACTACAATATAATTTATAAAGTTTAATTATTTTTTCAATTATTTATGGTAAGAGAAAAGTTCAAATTTTATATGATTTAAACTGAAAATGTAACAACCAGTTTCTTTTCTCCAGTTAATGCTTCCTATTCGGCAGAACATATTGCTGTAGACTCCTTGCTATAAACTTTGTTTTGCTGGGAGAAGGTTGGAAAAAGAGAAGACCTTCTTTCTTTCACAGAAAACAAAGCAAAAATGGCATCCAAACACAGATCATGAATTGTGAGCATGCTACTTAAGTTTCATGTATTAAAACGTGGATGAAGTTTCCTCCTTCCCCACCTCCCCCAACATCTGGAGATAGTTTGGTGGAGCAATTTTCAGAAACCAAACAGTATCTTTGCTTGACTAGCTCTTTTCATTCACAGATAAACAATTAATGAAATGGGCAACTAATTTCTAAAGTGTTCATATTCATTAGACTGTTTCCTGAAATTAAGTAGCTGTTCCATGACGCAGTGCCCACATTAATGGTAGTGCTGTTCTTTTTACAGATATATAAGGGTTTTTTTTAAAGAATATCCATTCATGTTTAATTTAACTAAGAATCAAAGGTGAAGAAAAAATTATTCCAATTTAAAAATAAATATATTTGCAAAACAAAAGAAGCGTAGGACAACTAAAGAATTATTCCACCTTAATCACCAAAAATCACTGTCTGGACCACACTTCACACTTCAAATCTAGGTTGTATTATTTTGTGATTGTGTCTCTGAATTACAAATGAAGATATCTGAAGTTATGACAGTTTGTAATATATTTTAATTTGACCATCCAATACAGGGTGGAAAAACAAACTCTACAGTGCAGAGGTCTGACTTAGAAAAATTGTTCAATATGATTAATATTCAATTTGGCAGGTTACGTGTCTGCTAGATGTCTGCTACTTAACAAATCCTGGTTACCACTTCTGACCAAAAGATCATACTAAAACACTGCTCGCTCTTTCCATACCACTTATTTTTTATGTGTTACCTGCTGTCAGGTAAAGAAAGCTTTGTGAAAAAAATTTTCAGCTCATCTTCTAGGCTCAAAAATGTTTCCTGTAGATTTTTTTTTGTGATACAGCTTTGCTTGAGCTGAACATATATTACATAATATAATTTCCACTCAGTAAAGGTAAATACAGCTTTATAGAAATCCATCTCACATTCACTGGTTAAAGGCTGTGACACGATATTGCCACCACCCGTATTTTGTCATTTTTACTTTCCCATAATTTACTGTCCCAGTAAAGAGTTGAGGATGGAGAAATGTGTCCCACTTTTCACCAGGACATGAACAGAAGCCGCTGATCAATGAGTTTAATTTCCCTCTGCCACGTGGCTGCAGTGGCTCTGGGGAAGCTGTCGGGAGAGACAGCTGGTAGGGGAAGTGCCTGAACCTCCATGCTCATCCTACACTGACTATCACTCCATTTGGAGCTGTTTACAGGACACTTGAACAGCAGCATGAATCAACCGGGAATAACAGCTACTGAAAAATATTTATATACCAGAGTACATTTATTTAATGTTTTACGAACTGAAGCCCTCATACTACAAACATTCACCTCCTGGTAAACACTGCAAAGAGTAATTCTGTCACTAATAATTTTCC